>NW_022103906.1:57308601-57310396 GCF_000313985.2 Echinops telfairi | reverse complement strand
ATAATAAGTAGAGATTATAGTAAAGTCATAGAGAGCATGAGAGTTAAAAGATGGAGTCAAGTAATGAAATAAGATGCAATTCATGGTAGCATTGCTCACCTCAGCCCCGCTTGATGGTCCTCTTCGAGGGGAACCTGGCTGCGAGAATAGAAGCATCTGCCTTAGCCACCACCCCGAGAACCAGGGAACCTCCTTATTTATTGCTAACCACACATCATATCACTTTAGGGGGATCTGATTACAGAGTCATACATCACAGAAAGGGGCACTACAGTTCATCCTTGAGCAAGTTTGAACACTCTGGTGTCTTATACAATAAAACAGACAATTACTATCCTGGGAGGCATGCAAGCCCCGATAGCAGACAGTAACCTAGGGAGGGGTATCAACATAGGCAATAGGAGGGGGATGGCCTAGGAGTGTGCCCACAGGAATGGGAAGGTCTAGGGTTACCCATGTGACAAGATGGATGGACCCTGGATTCATAATGGCTACCTAACCTTGGTCATCCTTGGCTAGGTTTGACCTCTCTGGTATCTCCAAGTAAACAGACAATTACTATCCTTATCAGAAGGGAGTGGGCCTATTTGTTACGGGATAAACAGTGGTGTCTGCTTGATCTAGACAGCTGATACCTCTCAGTGAGAATGACCCCCAATCCACTCTTGATGACCTCCGAGTGCATAGTCATCCTCAAGCTAAGTCTGGCATATATTTTGGGGAGACAACTTGGGAGAAATCCTTCTGTTCCCCACAGTTGTTTCTTAAATTATATTATTTAACTCTGAACTTATTTACTTTGAAATTTCTGTGTAATGCTTTGTATAAAAAGGTAAGGTTAGGGTAAAAACTTAATGGTTGAGAATGGATTCATGTTTTCAGCTCTCTCTTATAGGAAAAATTGATTCAGAACTTGACTGCATCGCATCTAGATGCATCTAGACGTTCCTTTCTAGAACGGGTTAGTGTCGAGGTCCAGGGTTCTACTGCAGAAAAAATTGTGTGATTTGAGTTGCTTTCTGATGAGATAGAAGGATTTAGAATAATCTCTCAAGAAACAAACAAAAAATCTCACTGCCATTGAGTTGATTCTGACTGATAGTAACCCTCTATCCAACCTTATGAACCCATCATAAGGTTGGAGGAATGGGGGAAAAGAGGAGCTGCTGCCAAGGGCTCAAGTAGAAAGAAATTGTTTTGGAAATGTTGATGGCAACATATGTACAAGTGTGCTTAACTCTATTGAATGATGAAGTGTTATAAGGTTTGTAAGAGCCCCCCAATAAAATGAATAATAAAACAACAAAAACAAAACACTGAAGACAGGAGCAGGCCAGGAAGTGGTCCAGCAGCAGCAAGGGGCCCAGAGAGAACTTGTGGTGGTAGCTATGGTGACACATGACAGGGCCCCAAGAAGCCTTTATGAGGGGACAGAGAGATCATTGTCTTGATGCAGCTGACAAGTGCTTGACCCGATGGAGCCAGAGGACCCTGGTCTTAGGGGGCTAAGAAGAGGCCTGTCTTCAGGAGGCTGAGAGGAGGCAAGCATGGAGGAGCGGCTGAGAGAGCTGTCCTACACTAAAGACGGAGACCACCCTCATACTTCCTGATCCTGATCCTAAGAGGTACTCTGCTCCTTAATAAAACACTAAACTGTAAAAAACAAATGAGTTTCAAGTTTTATGATTAAAAAGTTGCATACACACACGAAGGAGCTTCAAACATTTTGTGGAAAAATGGAATTAAAAGACAATGGAATTTTTCCATGGACTTTTTGAAACCCCCTCGTGTGCTT
>NW_022103906.1:57300551-57307040 GCF_000313985.2 Echinops telfairi | reverse complement strand
ATCATTTTATTGGGGGGGTCGTACACCTCTTGTCAAAATCCATATATACATCCATTGTGTCAAGCACATTTGTACATATGTTGTCATCATCATTTTCAAAACATTTTCTCTCCACTTGAATCCTTGGTATCAGTTCATTTCCCACCCACCCCCTCCTTCATGTACCCTTGATAATTTATAATTTTTTTCATGTCTTATATTTTCTTTCTACTTGAGCCCTTGGTATCAGCTCCTCATTTTTTCCCTCCTCCTTCCCTCCCTCCCTCATGAACCTTTGATAATTTATAAATTATGTTTTTCATGTCTTACACTGACCAATGTCTCCCTTCACCCACTTTTCTGTTGTCCGTCCCCATGGGTGGGGGTTATATGTAGATCATTGTGATTGGTTCCCTCCACCTTACCCTTACCCTCCTGGTATCACTACTCTCATTATTGGTCCTGAGGGGAAACTTCATTTTCTTAAAAAAAAACAAACTTTCCTCCACTTATTTCACTAGTCATATGACAGTAAATTCAATTACTTATAATAATCTCTACAGCTTTAGGAGGGGGAAAAACCTGAAAATTCTCCATAGGCAATGGACTCAACTGGTGTGAGCCAAAGGAAGTGATCAGTGCAAAGTTCCTCAATGTGTCTTACAGAGGAAATGAGGTATTGTTGGTCAATCGCACTTTTAGGTCCCTTATTAAGGGCAAACTAAATGCTCATTTTCTGAAGCACTGTTAGCACTAGACTTAATACTTGATAGGAAAGTAAATAGTTAACTTAGAGTGAAACTGCTGTCCACCAATGGCTGGAACAAGGGTGGCAAAGGTGGATGAGCGCAGGACGCCAGGAGCACATGTTATCCTTCTATGCTATCACTGACTGGTTTTGCTGATTATCTTTTTCCCCCTGTCTCTCCATGACCACATTACTCAAAGGCTGAGGTACTGCTGATGATTAGGATTATGGTGAGGGTCTTAAACTCAAAGGCTCAAAGAGTCAAACAGCATCTGTTGAGGGCCATTTAGATTGGTTCTGCCTTTGGGCTACTGTAAATAGTGTTGCAATGAACACTGATAGTCACATATATTTTTTGAGGCTCTACTCTCAAGACTTTTGGATCCTGAGAGTGAAATTGATAGACTAAAGTCTCCATTGAAGGCCTGAAAGGAAAAAGACAAGGAAGGAACGTAGAAAAAATTGCTTACAAACATCTCATTTCTTGTGAAGTGTATGCACTACTGGAATGTCTCAAGGAGCCAGAGGTCATCTCACCACCCTTCATGCTGCCCAGACTCATGCTCTAAAGAAACCGGGGCAATCACCACACAAAAATCCCAGTACATTGGTAACTGTAGTACCCAGGGTTATAATTCTAAAACCACCTCAGAGAATACCTTTTATCATTTAGGAATTCCTGACAATGAACATCTGTGTAAACCTGTGTTAATATAAAACAGGAGAAAACAAAAATTGGTGATAAGGACGTCTATCTTTCTCACATATCTCCAACAACACATCTCTGTTGTGCAGTGCTCCCTCTAAGGGTCATAAAACCGTATTGCTAACAGTTATTTTAAAACACAGAAAAAGGCATGATTCTAAGTATGTTTATATATATATTCACACACAAATATATATGTAAGTAAAAAGTACTGAAACTAGGGTACCAGTTCATACATGTAAACACACATAGGTTTATTCCAAAGTATGTTTAAACATGTTTCTGGGAGCAGTAGATGGCTGCAGATAAATTCTCTCAGTAACTTGGTGGTTGGTCTTAGTTTCCATAGAAACAAAAAACTAACTCACTGCCACTGAGTCAATGCCGATTCATAGTGAACCCATAGGACAGGGTAGAACTGCCCCTGTGAGTTTCCAAGACTGTTACTCTTTATGGGGGTAGAAAGCCTCGTCTTTCTCAGGTGAAGTAGCTGATGGTTTCCAATTGAGGGCCTTGTAATTAGCAGCCCAATATATAACTACTATGCCACCTGGGCTGCAGTCTCCACTGACGGCTTTAGGGGAAAAGGGCGCCAACAAAAAATTTGTGTTCATAGTGCAAAGAACTGATCTTTCCATTAGTCATTTAAGAAAGATGATGTTATGAAATGAATCATTAACAGGGACAAGTCTTGGATTTACCAATATAATCCAGAGAGCAGGGTCCAATCCAAACAGTGGCTATGGAGGGAGTCTACCAGGCCAGTTCCAATTCTTGGCAGACAAGACAGGTCAGGGTCTCGCAATTATTTTGTGGGACACCAAAGAGATCATCTTTATTTTTGGACAATTTTTTAAAAATGGGCGGTTTTACATTTCAGAACAGGTTTGCATTCAACAAATTTAAACTTATCAACCCCCACCCCACACTTTGAATTCTTCTCCTGGCCTATTATCTTTCCTTTGACTCAAGGGAACCCTCCAGCAGCTAGAGTCTAGCCTTTGCTTCACCTTCCCTCCCAAAGCGACAATCTTAATAGATTTTCCCCAAGGACACCAGACAGTCAACAGGGGCTTATTAGGAGGACATCGTAAGAAAACGGTTAGCTAGATTAATCGGAAGTGAGTGCTTCCTAATTGGGGTCAGGTAAATCTGAAGTTTAAGAGAAAAGGGTGGTCAGCGCTGGACAAGATGAAGATGAGATGGCTATCCCCACGTGTGCTTTTTCCCAAATGAGTTTCCTCCTCCTCCTGGCGGGCCCGCAGCGCTTGTTAAACATTGTTTTATTTACGTTCTTCGTTATTTCCCCAGGTGAAATGTCCAGTGGCGTATTTGAGCCTCTGGGTTACATTACTATGAGTGGTTGATTTAACAGTCTCCTAAAGCAGGAAAAGTTGGGAATGAGGATGCACTTTGGGGAATGGGACAGGGAGAATCCTATGGTAAAAAGAGAGACCTATCCCTCCCTGCCCCAGATCCAGTTTACGGTACCTCCAACCTCCCCGCTCCAATTGTGGATTACAAATCATGGCGACCCCATACATGTCAGAATAGAACAGGGACCTCTTAAGGTGGTCAGCGGCTGAAAACCAGGCAATTCTTCCTAGGCATCTTTGGGTGGTCACCAACCACCGTGTGGATTTAGCAACCACCAGCTTTAACAATCCCACCCCCAAGGACTCACCCAAATCTCCCTTTCCTTCCAAAGGCTCCTTAAGACGCCCGTTTCCATGTTTGCTTCCTAAACTTGCAGGTACCAACGACAGAGGCTGAACCCACGCTGGCAAGGCCTCAGAAGGAAACGCACTTCCCAGGGGCTCGGGGAAGGAACCCGGCAAGGCGCCAGCCCCACGCAGAGCGGTTTCAAAGCTGTCCCGGCGGAAAGCTACTTATAGATCCCCTTTGTTTCCTGGTTACGTGCGTGCAAGGCACCAGACACTTCACTTACAACCGCGGCTGCTTCAAGCGAGCGAGAGGGCCCGGCAAGCCGGAGTGAGACGTGTCAAACTGAGCGCGCCACAACTACCCCGACCTCCGCCCTCTGGGCTCACCCACGGTCTCCGCGCAGGCGTGCTGGGGCGCCGAGGCCCCGCCCCTAAGTGGGCGGGGAAAATTCTGCCCCGGTTGGCCAATCGGCGGGCGGCCTCCCGGGGCCGCGTCTCCGGGCGACGGGTGGCGGGTGCCGGTGTTTGTGTACGTGCGGCTGGGCAGTGCTGGGAAAGTCTTGTTGCTAAGGGCTGCGCGGCGGGGCGGGGCCGGGCCGGAGCTGGGCGCGGCGGCGATGGGCGGGACCGCAGGCCCCTCTGTATTTAATTAAAGTTCCCCTGCACGCCCGCAAGCCCGTCCGTTCTCACCTGCCTGGCCGCTGCGACTGACCTCCGCTCTGCACTCCTTGGGCTCCTGCCTCGGCTTTGGGTGGGATATGCACTTACTTGATGGCAAGCTGGAGGTGAGAATCGGGACGCTTCGGTCCTGCGGGCTTAAGCTTCTCTGCGCGAAGGTGGCAGTGGACTGACCACGAGGCGCTGCACTGTCCAGCCTCGTAGCGTAGGGAGAATTCTGGAGCCGGGGGGGCCAAGGGAGGGGGGAACCTCCTGCTCCCCACACCCTCCCTAAGAGAGGGTTCGGTACAGGACAAAGGAGGGAGAGATGCGTGGATGTGTGCTCTTCTCGCAGATGGAGAGTCTGAAGCATCTACTGGAGACGGGGACCTCCGTGAACGCTCCTTCTGACCTCGGTGAACAGTCGCTTGTCCACTTGGCTGCTGCTGGCGACTTTCCCTGCTTGCTTTTCGCGCAGCTGCAAGCGGGCGCTGACCTCAACCAGCAGGTAACTAGATAACTGATTGTTACCATGTGCTAACCCTCCGCCTCACAAATCCACACGTTTATGCGCTGAAGCGTTCAGCTGTGTGTACTGCTATAAAAGTGCCTATGGCTCTGACCCCTCGAAGTATAATGCAAAACGCCTTTGCAATTAAAACATTTCTAGGCCCGCTCCATTAATTAGATTGAATATGAAATTAACTTTAGCATTTAATCCAATTTAGAGCAATGCCAACATGTAACCAATATAAGTACAGTTTCATACTGAATCTTCTCAATCTGGTGTGCATTTTACACTTACGGGACACCTCAATTCAGATGAGCGGAGGCTCAAGTGCTCGTGAGCCAGTTTGGCTAAAGCTATCATCTCGACGGCTGGTCTACAGCCGATTTCAAAAGGAGCCGTTCCCACATTTCCAAAGCTAAAGTTTCAGTGCAGCAGGAGAAATTCTTGTGCAGGACTACAATCAGTACAATGCCATGCAGAATTTTCCAATGGTAGTCTGTGTCTTCCATTGAAAAATAAAACCTAGTGAATTTTAGGTTTTTAAAAAAAACCTATATAAGGCTCTTATAAATTCTTAAGTTTTAATGCAGGTAGATGCGGCTTCACAGTGCTTTTATTAATTGTTAGAGTAAACCAGCCTCTAACATCCATGGGGTTCTGTAGGAGCAATTGTACGATTATGATATATAAAGATCATAGTAAAGTCAGAAGATAGGAGAGAAGGTAAAATAAAGGAGTCAGACACATTTCATGGTAGCATGCTCACCTCAGCCTTTCTTGGTGGCCCACGGGGGGATGTGGGAGGAGAGGGCAGGATAGTGTCTCTTCTTTACTTCTAACCAAGGCCTATATGTACACATAGGGGCGTGATTACAGGTAACCACATACTTTACAGGAAGGGGCAGTATAATAGGCATCTATCTGCATGACAGGAAGGAGATGAGCTAAGGGTGTACATGCAATAGGAAGGGGAGGGATTAGGGGTACACATGTGACAAGATGGGCAGACCTTAGACTCAATATGGCTGCCTAACCTTGGTCATCTTTGAGTGGGCTTGGCCTTGCCTCTGGGCTCTCCTTCAAGGGAACAATCCACTACCCTTATCAGAAGGGAGTGGGTCCTACTTAGCGTGGGACAGACTATATAGTCTGATTGCGCTAGATGGCTGATAAACCTTAGGGAGAATACCTCTGACCTGCTTGCGTTGACCTCCCAAGTGTACAGTCATTTACCATGTGTAGCAAGCAGTGTCTTAGGCTTGGCATATATTTGGGGGAAACAACTTGAGAGAAATGTTTCTGTATCCTACAATTAACTATATTAAATAGCACGGTGAGGGAACTTATTAAAAACAGAAGCTTGGCTTTAAGCATTCCAACTGGCGCAGTGCAGTTCTAACTCGCTTCCTCAAATGACCAATATTGGACTTCACCCACTAATTTCCTGCCAGAACGTGTTCTAGGGGGGAGCCTCTGAAATATATTCTCTTTCCCTGAAGGATGTTTTTGGAGAAACTCCTCTACACAAGGCAGCTAAAGCTGGGAGCCTGGAATGCCTTAGGCTGCTTGTAGGCAGAGATGCCCAAATTGAGTAAGTAGAGTGGCTTCATATTTTCTTATAATCAGAATAATGAGGTTTAATTGCGCTGTAAAAAATGGTGCTGACCTGGGACATGGGCTTTGTGTCAATGTCAACTTAGGCTGATGAGGGGATATCCCGTAATGCTCAAATTAAAGGAAAAAATGGATTCCTAGCAACCAAAGATGTAATTCTGCTTCTTTATCATGGCAGCATTTCACTGAGGCTTTGGTTTAGAAACCTCTTTCTATAGAAGTTCTCACTGATTTCCTTTGGGTACTGATTCATTTTAAAAGACACCAAATGCTGTTGCATGAATTTAAATCACAAAGCTCTTTCTTTGCTGGGTTCTCTGCTGGATGCTGTGCAAAAGTCTCTGTTTCCTTTACCACCTTTCAATTCTGCAACTGCCTAGTCTGAATGAGCTCAGAACTCCTTTGTTGGGAAGACATAAAAATCACTACTCAATGACCAATTTTTATTTTTAATCTTAATTTTAGCGTATGTAATAAGAACGGGCAAACAGCTGAAGATCTTGCTTGGTCTTATGGATTTGTGGAATGTGCCAAGTTTCTTACATCGATTAAATGTATGCAGAGTGAAAAACCACATGAGCCCTCTAGCAGAGGCCACTGTGTGTCAGTG
>NW_022103906.1:57296112-57299694 GCF_000313985.2 Echinops telfairi | reverse complement strand
TTTTCGCATGGTTAGTGCTGGGCCACTAACTCAAAGATGGGTGGTTCACACCCACCCAGAGGTGCCTGTGGAAAACAGGCCTAGTGATCTGCTTCAGGTCATAGCCCTGAAAGCCCTGTGGGGCAGTTCTGCTCTGCACAGGTGGGGCCCATGAGTCAGGACTGGTGGCAACTAACAACACTAACAATGTGTATATATGTGCTTGCTGTTTTGGAACAGATGTTGTGCTGGTGAGGAAGAGACTGGGAGAAGGCCTTCATGGAGATGTGCTTGGGTCTCAGCTGTAGCTTTTGGCTCAGTGTGTATAACTCCTCAAGAGGAAAATTTTCTTCCAGGTGAAGATAACTTTTAAAGATACATGTATTTTACATGCTGATATTTTTGTTGTTCATGCCTTGTCTTTTTAGTTATTAAAGACGTGTCTAAAGAATGATTTCCTTTGTTCATTATTTACAACAATGAAGAAAAACATCATAGTTTAAACCATAAATTACACCCAGAACAGAATTTGAAGGGAAACTTACTCTTTATTGACAAATGTATAGCTTAACTTTACTATATAGTCTTTTGAGTCCAAGGTATTTCAAATAACCTGTGGTCGCTGAGGAAGGCATAAATTGTAGTAAGCATCCTTGTTCCAAAAGTCTGGGCCCTTCCATCCACACCAGCCCTAGATTTAGAAGAGAAGGAAAAGCTTTAATACAGTACAGGATTACATTATTTAAAGAGTAACATGAGGTTCAGTTAGGAGAATCCTGGAACCAAATGCTAGATGACTTTATAATTTAGAGATAGGAATTCCAAGTAAGCAATGGGAAAACATATGATAGGTTTTAAAACTTCTGAATTCTATATTTAGTTATGGAAATCACAAAGGGAAAAATGACTCAATTTTACTTTCCGTTCTCATGCCATTACTAATTCTTTTTCCTTAATAAATTGCTTTCCAATAAAAAATACTATTATAGATGTATGGCTAGGTGCCCTCAAGTTGGTTCCGACTCATAGAGACCCTATGCACAGAAGACTGGCCAATCCTGTTCCACCCTCACAGCTGCCCATTGTTGCAGCCACTGCGTCAGTCCATCTTGTCAAGGGCCTTTTTAAAAATCATTTTATTGGGGCTCGTACAATTCTTATTACAATGCATCCATCCATCCATTGTGTCAAGCACATATGTACATTTGTTGTCATCATTCTCAAAACGTTTGCCTTCTACTTGATCCCTTAATATCGGCTCCTCTTCCCGCCTCCCTCAACCCTTCATAATTCATAAATTATTATTCTGTCATGTTACACTGTTTGATGTCCTCCCGCCCTCTTCTCTACTGTCCATCCCCCAGGGAGAAGGCTATACGTAGATTCTTGTAATCGGTTCCCCCTTTCCACCCCACATTCCCTCCACCCTCCAGGCATTGCCACTCTCACCATTGGTCCTGAAGGAGTCATCTGTCCTGGATTCCCTGTGTTTCCAGTTGCTATCTGTAACAATCTACATCCTCTGGTCTAGCCAGATTTGTAAGGTAGAATTGGGATCATGATAGCGGAGGTGGGGAGGAAGCAATGGAGAACTAGAGGAAAGTTGTATGTTTAATCTTTGATACCCTGCACCCTGACTGGCTCATCTCCCCACCACCCTTCAGTAAGGGGGTGTCCAGTTGCCTACCGATGGGCTTTGAGTCTCCACTCTGCACTCACCCTCATTGACAATATGATTTTTTCTTCTTTGATGCTTGATACCTGATCCCTTCGACAGCTCGTAGTCGCACAGGCTGGTGTGCTTCTTCCATGTGGGGCTTTGTTGCTTCTGAGCTAGATGGCCGCTTGTTTACCTTCAAGCCTTTAAGACCCCAGTCACTATATCTTTGGATAGCCAGGCACGATCAGCTTTCTTCACATTTACTTATGCACACATTTTTCTTCAGCAATTGTGTTGGGAAAGTGTGCATCATGGAATGTCAATTTAATAGAACATGTTCTTGCATTGAGTAAGTACTTGAGTGGAAGCCCTTCCTCTTTTTTGTGGCCCCTTTTTCAAGCATGATGTCCTCCAGGGACTAGTCTTTCCTAACAATTCTCCAAAATATGTAAGATGAGGCCTCTCCATGCTTGCTTTAAAGGAGTATACCAGCTATACTACTTCCAAGACATTGGTGTTTCTTTTGGCCATCCATGGCACTTTCAATATTCTTTACCATCACCATCAATTCTTCTACAGTCCTCCTTATTTAATGTCCAACTTTCATATGCATATGAGGCAAGTGAAAATACTATGGCTTAGATCAAGACCATTTAATCCTCACAGTAACTCCTTTTGTTTTCAATACTTTAAGGAGGACTTGTGGAGCATATTTATCCAATACAAGGTGCCATTCAATCTCTTGATTGCTGCTTCCAAGAACACTGATTGTGGATCCAAGCAAGATGAAATATTTTCATTTATCAGTATGATACCTGCTGGTCCAATTGTGAGGATTTCGGTCTTCCTGATGTTGAGTTGTAATCCATACTGAAGGCTGCAATCCTTGACTTCTAACAACAAGTGCTTCAAGTCCTCACTTTCATCAAGAAAAGTTATGTCATCTGTATATCGTAGGCTGTTAATAAGATTCCCTTGTTCTATTCACACACTGCCTCGATCCATGTGGCAATAAGATTTGATGTCAACTTGCACTTCTGTGAAAGGGTAGGGGTGCAGTTCAACCTATCCTCTTTGGAGATGTGACCTTTTAATAAACGTTTCTTTTAACAAGGAACCTCTCTCTCTGCCTCTGCCCCTTTGCTCCCCCACTCCCTACCTTGCTGGAACTTGGTGTCTACCTCTGGGGTGGATCTATGTGGGCTGTTGACCCTGGGGGCCAACCTGGAAGCTATTAGCACCTTAACCATTGCTCCCACTGGCTTTGAATCCACCCAACTCTGCATCCAATAGCCTGTGATCTTCCTGGATCACCCTTCATATTTCTGCATCATCAGCCTTCTGCTACATCAGCGATTCTCAACCTGTGGGTCGTGACCCCTGGGGGGGTCGAATGACCCTTTCACAGGGGTGACCTAAGACCATC
Source organism: Echinops telfairi (assembly GCF_000313985.2). Lineage (NCBI taxonomy): Eukaryota > Metazoa > Chordata > Mammalia > Afrosoricida > Tenrecidae > Echinops > Echinops telfairi. The sequence continues at coordinate 57,296,629 of NW_022103906.1, read as the reverse complement.
GGAAAACATTTCTGATGGTCTTAAGAACCAAGACGTTGGCTTTTTGTGCATACTGTTGCAAAATGTAGAATGTAGTTTACTGTTGTCATATTAAGAATGTTACCCATGCTACACAATGCTTTAAGACAAAAATTCATTTACTTGTCATTAGAAATAAATTTCATAATATATAATTACATAGTTTTTGTGATTAATCACTACGGTTTTAATTATGTTCAATTTATAACAATGAAAATACTTCTTATCAGATATTTACATTAAGATTCATAACTAGCAAAATTACAGTTATGACGTAGCAATGAAAATAATGTTATGGTTGGGGTCACACAACATGAGGTATGAAAGGGTCGCAGCATGAGGAAGGTTGAGAACCACTGTGCCACATGAATGTGAAGAAAGCTCAGAGTCGCATTGGACCCATGGTCTTGATTTGGACTGGCCTGGGATGCCTTGATACTGTGTTTCTCTCTCTCTCCCTCTCTCTCTCTCTCTCTCTCTCTCTCTCTCTCTCTCACAC
>NW_022103906.1:57293770-57296011 GCF_000313985.2 Echinops telfairi | reverse complement strand
CACACACACACACACACACACACACGTCACTGGTTTTGTTTCTCTAAACAAAGCCTAATACAATTCATGTAGATTCAACATGAGCACAATAGTTCTAGAATTCCCATTCTCAGGCTATCCATAATTTGTTATGATCCACATAGCCGAATGTTGCTGCATAGTCAATAAACACAAGTAAGCATCTTTCTAGCACTCTCCGCTTCTCCACTTCCAGCCAAGATGCACCTGACCTAAGTAATGACATCCCTTTTTCTGCATCCTCTTCTGAATCTGGCCTGAACCTTAGGCACCTCACTATCAATGTACTGCTTTAACCATAGTTGGATGATCTTCAGCAAAATTTTGAGTGTTATATCAGTATTATTCTATAATTTGAACATTTTGTTGGGTCTCTCATCTTTGGATTGGGTACAAATATGGATCTCTCCAGTCAGTTGGCCAAGTAGCTGCCTTCCAAATTTCGTGGCATAGGCAAGTAAGGGCTTGCTTTTTGGATCATGTACAGGTTCCTCACGAGTACAATAAAATATTCTGGAATTCCCATTCTTCTCAAGACTGTCCACAGTTATAATCCACACAATCCAAAGTCTTTGCTTAGTCAACGAAACATAAGTAAACATCTTTCTGGTATTCTCTGCTTTTAGCCAAGATCCATCGGACATCAGCAGTGATACTCCTATTCCACACCCTTTTCTGAATCCGGCCCTAACTTCTGGTAACTCCCTGTCAATATACTGCTGCCACAGTTGCTGGATGATCTTCAGCAAAATTTTACCTGCAGGTGGTAACAATGATACTATCCTATAATTTGAGCATTCTGTGGGGTCACCTTTCTTTGGAATGGATACAGATAGGATCTCTTCCAGTCAGTTGTCCAAAAAGCGGTTTTCCAAATTTCCTGGCATAAACGAGTGAGTGCTTCCAGTGCTTCATTAGCTTGTTGAAACATTTCAGTTGGCATTTCATCAATTCCTGGAGCTTTGTTTTTTGGCTAATACTTTCAGCACAGCTCAAACTTCTTCCTTCAATACCACTGGTTCTTGCTTATATGCTACCTCCCGAAACGACAGAAAGTCAACTAGTTCATTTTGATAGTGACTCAGTATATTCTTTCCATCTTCTTTGGAAGCTTCCTGCATCATTCAATATTTTTCCCACGGAATCTTTCAATATTATAACTTGAGGCTTGATTTTTTTTTCTTCAGTTCTTTCAGTTTAGGATAAGCTAAGTGTCTTCTCTTTTGGTTTTCTAACTCTAAGTCATTGTACATTTCCTTATACTATTTTACTGTGTTTGCTTGGGCTGCCCTTTGAAATGATCTGTTCAGCTCTTTGACTTCATCTTTTCTTCCATTTGCCTTAGCTACTCTATGACTAAGAGCAAGTTTGAGTCTTCTGACATCCACTTTGATCTTTTCTTTCTTTCCTATTTTTTTATGACCTTTGCTTCCATGAATGATGTTCTTGATGTTTCCCACAGCTCATCAAGTTTTCTGTCACTAATATTCAATGTAAAAAATCTTTTCTTACCAAGGGTTCAAGTAGAAAATGGTTTGAAAATGATGATGGCAACAAATGTACAAATGTGTTTAACATAATGGATGGATGGATGGATTGTGATAAGAGTTGTATGAGCCCCCAATAAAATGATTAAAAAAGGATGAAGCACAAGGGTTTGGGGAATTGATTGTGGTGATGATTGAACAACTCTTTTTAATATGTATAATCACAGAAAAGTATAGTATGAAAATTATATGTCACTAATACTGTAAAAAGAAAAAAATTACAAGTGGAAGGTTTGCGTGGGTACAATGCATATGACCACTGCTTTGTTTGGCCCTGACACGGGGCCCACCTGCCTCTGTTCTATGTTAGGGGGCTGTTTGCCATCATCTAAAAAACAAACAAAAGGCACGATAAATAAGTCATATTCAACTGAAAAAAAAAAAAATCGAGATGTTTTCAAAATTTAGGTGGGATAGACTCAAGGTTGTATTTTGCCTCTCATGAACTCTTCAATTTTCTTCAGGTTCAATATGAACCTACCTATGAGCAATTGGTGGTCTAGTCCATAGTCAGCTCTTATCCTAGTTAAGCTTCTCTATGATCAATTCCCACAGAGGTAGTCAATTTGATTTTTGTGTATTCCACCTGGAGAAGTCCAAGTGCAGTCACCATTTGCATGGCTGAAAATGGCATCTGCTACAAACAAGTCATTGGTCTTGGAATATTCTTTTTTTT
>NW_022103906.1:57268617-57292623 GCF_000313985.2 Echinops telfairi | reverse complement strand
CATAGATCTATTTCCCCATGTTCTTGGAATACTCTATCATGTGATCTCAAGCTTCGTTTCTACCACCAAGACCATGTTTTCCAACTATCATTCCTTCTGTTTCCAGCTTTTCCATTCCAATCACCAATAATTATCAATACATCATGATTGCATATTTGATCAATTTCAGACTGAAAATCTTGAAATCTCCAATCTCCTCATCCCTAGCTTTAGTGGTTGTCCCACAAATTTAAATAATAGTTGTACTGATTGTATTGGCACATAAACATTATCCTATCACAGAAAGCTTTGTACGTCATGATAGTTTTGACTAAGAATGTAACATTATTCCTCTTTTTTTGGAAACACCATTCTTCTTGATTGTATCATCTCAGAATAGTAAGCCATATGGTTTTCGAATTCAAAATTGCCAATACCAGTCCATTTCAGCTCATGCGTAGGATACTGATCTTTACATGTTCCTTTTCATTTTTTATGACTTCAAATACTCCTAGATTCATACTTCATACATTCCAAGTTCCAATTATTAGTAGATTTTTACAACTGTTTCTTCTCATTTTGAGTCGTGCCCCACCAGTAAATGAAGGTCCCAAAGGCTTTACTCCTACAGGCATTACTGCATTCACCTCATTATAGTCGACTCTACTGTAAGACGGCAGCTCTTCCTCCGTCATTTTGAGGGACTTCTGACCTGGTGGCATAGTACTTAGGCATTTGGCTACTAAGAGTAAGACCAGCAGATGGAAACCACCAGCCACGTCTTGGAAGAAAGATGGGACATTCTACTCCTGTAAAGAATTATAGTCTCAGAAACCCACCCGGGGGCAGTTCTACCCTGTCTTATAGGATCATTAAGCGTCTGCATCGAATTAACCAGTTAGTTTGGTGTTTGGGTTTTGCCCTGAGGGGCTCATCTTCTGCCACTGTCTCAGACAATGATCTACTTCTGTTCTTTAGGCCTTCAGATCTGACAGTGTTCCACTGCGATTCAAAAGGTTTTTGATGGCTAATTCCTCAAAATTATTTCTTCTTCATAGTGTGTTCTTAGTCAGAAAGCTCTGTTGAAACCTGTTCATGCTAGGTGACTTTGCTGGTATTTCAAATAGGCTCCAGCATCACAGCAACACACAGGCTACCACAGGATGACAAACGCACAATCAAGTAGTAGTGGCATTTATTAGGTACTACAAAAAATGTTGAATAAATGAACAGACAGCTTACCTTTTCCAAAATAACTTGCAAATCTTCAGCACCTGTATAATGTGGATCTAGAATCAGAAATTTCATTTGCCCTGTAATCTCATTCCATGCAACTCCTAATATTGTATGGGCCAAAACTCCTCCCCCTATATGAGAGAAAATATGAAAAAATAAGATATTATCAAAGTCCTTATTTAACTTCAATTTGAAAAGATTGATGGTTTTCCCTTTGAAATGACTTCAAGAAGCATTAAAATGGATCACCCCAGACCAAAAAAGACAACAGACTTTTGCTAAGAAACAATTACGCTTCACATAGAAAGTTATGTCTACAAGGGGGCTTCACTAAGTTCATGGAATTGGAAGATAAAAGAATCTGAATATAAACCTCCCCCTAACTTAAAAAAAAAAAAGATACTGTAATTTCTCTATGAACTTTTTGAAGTCTCCTTATATAGTCAAAAATGCCATTATTTATGGGATTACTTACAGGGTGACTTAGAAAGGGCCAGACAGTCCAGACTTCTCTGAGCAGAGTGGCAGTCATGCTGTCGTCCTTCTCTCAGCAGGTGGCTGTGCTGCCACTGCTGTATCTACCTCCACTGACACAGCCCAGCCACTTATTAAGGTCTTTCTGCTACTTTGCTGAAATCTGCCTCCCTCAACTCCTTACACACTTAGCTTACTTTCTGGCTTCTAGGAACAAGTCCTTTATAGAACCAGCATTTTTAAATCAGCCAATCCAATCCTCTTATTTTACAAATAAAGCCCAGAATGGTTAGCAATTTGGAGTCTTGTAGTCAGTCAGCTTAGAGCACCATCCTTCAGGATGGCCATCCTGTAAGAGTGGCCATCTCTTCTCCACGTTGCTCCCGGCTACTTAGATGCTTAAACACAACCATGATTCCTTTTCTTAGGCTTTCCTTCTTCTCATGACTATAACCACTTTTGGTACATTCTATCACCTTGGTTTTTCTTTTTAATACTCAGAGATACATATGATACAAAAACTATTTTTAAAATGTTTTCTAACAGATTGAGCTTGTATGACAGTAGATATATCAATGATAAGTTTTACACTCTACCCAAAGAGCCTAAGATGGTCAAACAACTTACCAATCATGACAGGAGTTCCTTCACTCTGGAAATGATTCGTCAGCTCCCGTCCCTTAGAAGCCATTTCAGAACCCTGGCTGGAAAGAAACCACTGTGCTTTAGTTAAACTATTTCTAATAAGATGCTACTTCCAATAATGAGCTTGGAGGCCGACATTTTGTCCTTTACCTTTTTTGCTTGTTTGTTATGGAGAATATAAATGTGTGAAATTCATATGTATGTAAAGTTAAATGATAATACCCAAAACCAAACTCACAGCCATCGAGTCGATGCTGACTCGTGTGGACCTTATAGGACAGGGTAGAGCAGCCCCTGTGGGTTTCCAAGATTGTAACTGTTTATGGGAGTTAAAAGCCTGGCGGTTCTCTGGAGGAACAGCTGGTGGTTTCAAACTGCTTGCAGTTAGCAGCTCAGCATGTATCCACTACGCCACCAGGGCTCTTAAATGATAAGCTGCAGGGAAATGAATGAGCAATTGAAAGCAACATCATTTAAAAAAATATTTGTAAAGATCTAATTTTCTGCTTCTGGAATTGGATAAAGTGGTGCTGAGTTTTTAAGAGGAGAATAAATTAGTCATGCTGGGGCACAGGGACTTTCATGGGTAGGAAGAAGGTAGCCGTAATTATCTGAAGAATGAATGTTAAGTCCTGGGATCTTAGCTTCTTGCTGCAGACTGCACAGTCTGAATTTCTTCATCTTTAAATCGGCACCAAGAATACCTGCCCTGTCTCCCTGACAGAGGAGACCTCCGGATGAAAAGAGAGACCGTCCAAGAAGCTAATGTGAAAACTGCAAAATGCCAGGCAATATAAATCCATGTTGTATACAATTTCAGGAGACCTCGAGTAGTGCAAACAATTAGCATGCTCTGCTGCCAACGGGAAGGCTGAGGTGTGAGCCCACTCAGAGGCGACTAGAAGAAAGGCCTGGCCCTCTCCTTTTGAGAAAATCAGCCACTGAATTGAGAGGAACATGGTTTTTCTCTGACACATGAGGCAGCCATCAGTAGGCATTGCACCTCAGCACCTGGCGTGGTACAGCTTCAACACTTGAGAAGGGAGCGGAAAGAGACAGATGGAACCCTTCTTTAAAAAGGGGAAGTGCCAGATGGTGCTAATATGGCTCTCTTATTTTAAAAGGAACAAATAATTATTGTTTTAATGTGTGCCAAAACTTTTCGTTTTTCTTCACGGTATGCTTCCCTACTTAATCACGTGTTTGTTAGCACTGATTTCAGCTGTAAATTCCCACTGTCAAGTCACAAGTCCGGATGTACTTGTGCATGAGGACAATATTACGAAGGGTATAAAGGTTGCCATGGTAGAAAATGTTACCTGAAAAAATAAGTTCATAAATTCAGAGTAAGTTTTTGTCAAAGAAAATATATTTATTATATTTTATAAATATTGGGGTTATGAACATATATTAAAAAAATATAAAATATACATTCTACGCACACATTGTTGGTTTACTAATACCTTGGGAAGAGCAAGAGCAAGAGCTAAACAAAGACATCAGTGACTGCCGGTATTTGAGTTTTCTCCTTTCACAACTTTTGAATGACTTGAGCATAAGAGAAACTGACTTTCTGTAACTCCACTCAAAGCTAATGCAGTTCCAAACTGTCCTTGCCCTAGGATAAAATTGAGTCTAGGTTATTCATAACCTAAAAGGGTCTTCCAAAAACTAACCAGAAACATTAACAGTTTAAAATCTGATTTACAAAGCAATGAGGAGGGAACGAGCGAAAACGAGTGAAGGAAAAAAATTAATTTTTCTACACCTTCCACTCATTCATCAACTGCCATGCTATCAGTTGGTTCACACAAGAACAGTTTTAAAAACCCTACTCTCTGACTTTTGTGCCTCAATGACATAGACCTGGCAGTAACAAACACCAAGGTGCACATGAGAGTAAAGTGGGCTGTTAGGGTTCAGCTTATGTGTCAACTTGGCTAGATGATGATTCTCAGGGGTCTGGCAGTTATGGAATGATGTAATGTGGCAGGGATGTAACAATGCCGCCATCCTCCACTGTGTGATCTGGTGTGGAAAACAGCTGCTTTCACAGCACGTCGATTTCACATGGCATTTGGGCCTTTAGAGCATAACCACGTCAATAAATGGGAGAGGAGTATTATTTAAGTTAAAATGACAAACTTCATTTGCAAGGCTTGATCTAATTTCTTAGAGTCCTTACCTGACAAACAGTATTTTTGAAGTTATGCCAATCAATTGGTTTAGTACCAACTGTACCTCAATAGATCCAATCCATTGCCGTGATCCAACAAATGTTGGTGGTTTGTCACCAGCATCGACTAGAGCCTTTATGTATTTAAAAAAGAAAAAAAAACATATACAAGACAGTTATAAAAATTACATTTAGGGCATTTTCCCTAATTAGAAGTGTAAAACCCTTCTCTTTTACGGGCCCAACGAAATGTCAAATCGATGCCAACGGACAGTGGAGCATTCTATACCTGCTGAATTTCTCTGTGTGTTGGGATGGCTCTCTCAGTGTAGCCCTGGTGTTTGAACCAAGAACAGATCGTCTGCAGAGATCGATAAGCACAACCCCAGCCATTGTCATCCATTCGGTCCTGCATATAATGATGATAACTGTATATGCCCTGAACCACAGATATCTATACAAAGGGAAGAAATACAGAAAATTATTAACTTCAGATAGAACTAGCACTATAAAAATGACTTTGTGGAACTCTGATTTGATATTATGCCTTCTTGGTTTTTTAAAAATTATAGGTTCGAAGTCCTGAATCTGGCAAGCCCTCTCTCAACTTCATCTCCTAATCTTCCCTGATGCTTTACCCTGCTTTAGGTTGAACTGTGGCAGGGGTGTCTGATTTCAGAGCCTTATAGTTCTCTCTGCCTGGAATGCACACTTTTCAAATAAGTATATGGCTTGTCCTTCAATTCACTTGGGTCTGTGTTCATATATTAGTGGCCTTCCCTGGCTATCCAGTCTAAAAATGGCACGTTCACCACCCACCGATGCTCTGGCCACCACTCTCTATCCTGCTTTATTTTATTAAGTCTCAAAGCACTTATTGCTACTTGACACGTTGTTTGTTATTATTTTTCAAATAGCTGCTGTGGTAGTCGTCTTATCTGGTGTCAATTTAAGGATTAAGAGTGTAGGGGTGGAGTCTAGGCTGTCAATCTGGAGATAGCCAATGAGACTTCAGTGAGGACATGGCCTTCTCCTGAGAATTCTGGGAAATCTGGTACTTCCTCCTTGGAGGCTGAAGACACATCTTTCTCTCTCTGCTATTCCTTGGGAGATATTGCAGAAGACAAGCCACATGACGCAAACAGACCTTGGAAGTGGGAGATGCTGCCAGCGCTGAGATGCTTACAACGCCACTGGATCCAAAGACTTTCTACCCACTGGTCTGTGATCTTCTGCATTCGGAGTCATTGCATGTGTTTTGTGAGTCTGAAGAGGACTTTATAGATTGATAGCAGCAATATGGGCTACTATCAGACTTATGGACTTGATCTGGACTGGGCTGGGATGTTTTCTCAATGTTCAATTCCTCTTGTATATAAATCTCTTTCTTATACACATATGTGTGTCCATGGATTTGTTTCTCTAATCTACCCAGACTAACACAGCTGCCTATCCACAATACCCACAATTTGAGCTCAATGAGGGCACACTTCATTTATTTCTGGGCCCAAACTTCTACAACAGGGCCCAGGACACAAGTAATGCTGAGGAAATGTTTGTTGAATGACTAGTTAATGGAGGAAAGAAGGAGTAAAGGCACAAATAAGCAAATAAATAAAGGGTCTCTACGAGAGAGAGGCCTGGTGATCTACTTCCAAAAGCCAGCCAATGAAAACATCTAATTAGCAACCACCACAGGTGGTGCAGAACGGAGCACAGGGGTGGTGCTGGCTTGGGCAGCCCTTCCCTGGGGCCACTCAAAGGCAGCTGACAACAGGAGCCACACACCAGAGGTTATATGATGAAGTTTCTGCAATTCTGTAAACCTGCCATTGATGAAGGACCAGGTATGACCCTTACAAAGACTTGTATCATATAAACTCTTTATTACAATATCATGCCATGAAAACATGTCTTTTCTTTAAAAACTGGTATTACCATCACTATTTTTAAAAATTAGCTTAAGAAGAGTCATGGGTGAATACAGAACCGTTACTTAACAATTAGAGGATTTCTTTTCAAGCACAGACATTCAAGAAAATTTACAACCAGACCATTCCAGGACACTGAAAAGGGCCTCCTAAAATATACCTGTGTCTAAAACTTCAGAATTTGTGATCGGTACCTTATTTGCATATGTGATTAAGTTAATGATTTTAAAATAGCATCATCAAGGTGGCATGCCAAGGTGGGACCTAAATGCAATCACATGTATTCTATAAAGTGTGAGGGCGTGGGAGTGACACAGAGAATGAGTGAAGTCCTGTGACGGTGGAAGCAGAGCCTGGGGTGATTTGGCTACAAACATGGAATGCTGTGAGAAGATAGTCAATCCAACTTTTTTCTTCTTGGGAATTTGAACTGAGAGGTGCAGAGCAAACCAGGAAGGAAGGAATAGGAAATGACGTTGAAATGATGCACACAGTGAGGAAGAGTGGAAAAGCGTTACTTACAAACAAAAGGAAAGAGAAAACAGGGATCAGGAAAAGGCCACTTTGGACCAAAAACATACATCTAGAAGACAGCAAAGAAGGCACCCAGGAGCTCTTGAGGGAGACTGAGAAACCTGCCAGTCCAGGGCTGCTTTGGTTCCTCAGAGGCCCAGCTACATGCACATATTCATTCCCATTCCTGAATGCCTATGAGAGCCTATTTTCTTTACTGGCACGCATATATATACATATACATATAAATGTGTATATATAATATCTCCTTGCAAGCACTCTCTCTATATATATTATATCTCCTTGCAAGCACTCTACCCTCACCCTCTATCAATCTCCTCTTATGTTTCATTGATTACGAATCTTCCACTGGGTACCAACAAAAACCAATGACATTCACCATCAACCGACTTCCGTACATCATTCGTTAAACTCACCATACCAGACTCTATGTTAGGTGGATTAAGAAAAGTATGTGGATTTCTAATGAAACCATCTTTGTATGGTTCATCTGGAAAGTGGTAAGTGTTACACCTTTTGAAATAAGGTCTGTTGGGAGGCAGATTGAAGAGATCATGTAACTCCTAAAATAAAATCAGAATCAAAAGAAGAGAAAAAAAGTTAATGTTTTAGATTTTTAGTTAATTGCTAAGTAAACTCAAAAAGCACAAAAGACAGAGAACTAACTCTATTGGTTACAAGGTTTTTCAAAACATGTTTATGATTTAATTCACTAAGATCAAAGACAGTGATATTTAAACTAAAAACCCATCAAGATTCATTTTTGCTTATCTATGTACATGAAAAGAAAGTGTGAGAGAACCTAGGAAAATGGAAACAATTTGTTAGGGAGAATTTAAAATGAATCTAATAATTTGCTAAAATACATGCCAATGACACACTGAAACAGTTTTGCAACGAATATCTTTTACGTGACAATGATATATTGAAGGATTTTAAACTCTCATGTCTAGAGTGCTGAGCATATCTAAGGAATAGTGGTCAAATCAAAAAGTAAAAATTAGTGATGGAAAATCAGTAAGGCATGAAAATAAAAATGTACATAAGAGGAGCGTCAAAAAGTCTGGGGGAAAATGAAAAGGCAATGGAGTTTTTCCATGAGCTTTCAGATGCCCTAATGTACATTTTTAAAATGTACTATTTCCCCCACTGTGTAAAAACTATATAAAAGTTTGGCAGCTTCTTCGCTCTATCTCCGATGTACTCTAGTTGTTCGAACAGGTTCACCAATTCATGTCGTGATTTTGCCTCAGTTAACTCATGTAGCACATGAAAAGAAGGACAGAGTCAAATATCACATCTCTTCTTAAAGAGAGACACTAGGGAGACATCTCGCTGTATAATTTAGTAGGTACTAGGTAAGACTACATAGCAAAAATATGTACCCCCAAACTCATCACCCCAACATTCTTTCATTCCTTTGAATGTGGGCCATATTTCTGTCAAAATTCCTCTAACAAAATGCCAATCTTCTAATCAATTATATAAATTTTATGTTCCTTCTCCAACTGTAATCTAGTCCCTTAAAAATCTGGAAGTAAAAGAAAGGAAAAGAAATCTGTTAATCATCATCAGCTGTTCTAGACATTAAGTATCTTTTCATTGATAAATTTCATTACAGGAAAATTATAGACATTTCAAAGAATATATGAACTACATTTATACTGAGCATGTGGAATCAAAATGTAACATAAGGGCTAAGAATAATTGCTTAAATGAATGATACCTAAATTAATCACAGACTAATCTCCTTTTATTAGAAAGCATAATTAGAATGTATGATGGCCACTGTCCTTTTTCGGTGAATACATGAATTGGTTTTACCTTCCTATAGGCCTCCAGTTGGCCATCGGGAATTCCTGATGGATACACAATTGTTCTGAGACTTTTTTCCCCTGGCAGTAGAAAGTGTAATGGCTCAGGAACCACAATAGATGTTCCTTTCATGTATTTCAAAATGCATTTCTCCATATCAGTCAGTTGACCATGAATGGCATCAACGAGAAGTTTACGAACTCTGGGAGGAGAAAACATACAATGATGCTAACAGAAGTTGGTAAGGCTATGCGCAATGGAAGTGCAGAGCTAAGAGATCCCTAGAAACAAAATCCCACAGCCTTCAAGCCAATTGGGACTCATAGTGACTGATACATTTTTAGTGACTTATTCAAGACTGTGAATCTTTACAGGAGTAGCCAGCCTCATTCTTCTCCTGCGGAGTGGGCTCGGATGACGCCCAGCCCACGGCAGCACCAAGACTCCCTGGTAGATCCCTGTGACAGTAAATCCTTGTTACATTTGATTTAGCAGTGTGTTAAAGGAAATCTGAATTGTGCAAAGGAAAGGAAACGGTATTATTTGCTTTCTGTAGATAAAGGGAACACTATATAGGTGTTAGCATGCTACCCAACTTTCTCCAAGTGAATGTTTACTTACTGGATGGCTCTTAGTTTGACAGAGAACTAGAAGTTAGTCTTGGCAAACAGGATAACAGCAATACATCAGCTAAGTCTCCATGATAATTTAAACGGTCTGTGTGTTCTCCAGGGATGGGCAGCGGTACCATCACATACGTACTTTCCCCAGGTTTCCTCCGGCGCCACAGACACGACTGCATCGACGGGCAAGGTCATATTCACATAGTGGTGGCCTCCGCTCTCCCTTTCAATGACAGGGGTGACGGCACTCAGCGGGGTCGACATTTCCAGCATAAGGTCTATATTTACTATCTGTTGTTGAGAACAGATAAACAGTAGAAGTCAATTTATAGTACAATGGACATTAAATGTAAAGGGTTGCTCTAAAAGACCTTTCAAGGAAAATTTTAAGTATATATTACAGTAAATTGCTTAAGAGAACTACTCAACTTAAAAATGATCTCTGCTTCAAAAGATTCTGGGGACAGGAGGAGAGTCATGGGGAATAACGGTGAAACAAGATTGCCTGTGTGTTGATAAATGTTGAAATTCATTACAGTTTTCAGTTCATTACACTATTTTCTGCACTTGTGTGCAGATTCAGAATTTTAAAAAGAAGACTGAACAACATAAAATAATTAATCATCGAAGCAGGGGAAAGAAGAAATAGCATGGAACTTTTAAACATAGTATCTGGACTAAATTTCTCTGGTCTAAAAGGATAAAGAACTAAAAAAAAAAAAAAAAAAAAGAATAAAGAACTATAAACAAATTTTGAACTCTAGTCAGTAGGTTTGCTTTTTATAGTGGAGCCAATTAATGATAGTCTATGTAGTGTACGAGTGCACAAAGGTAGCAAAATATTGAGGATACTGGAGCCAGGTTTCTGACCCAAAAAGGACTAGGAAATCTAAGGGGTTGAATTGGCGGCATAAATATGATTTACAGAGATAAATGAGCATATGTGCTGCGTGTGCACACGTATGTATGTGCAGTATGCCTGTGGATACACTCCATGGAGAAATGCCTGATTCCTGAGCTGGAAAAGGAAAAGTACAAGTACATGATGAACATGCAACATCTTGTGCCAGACAGTAAGGAGGTGTTCCACAATACAATGCCAGCATGCTCCAGAAACAAAGCTCAGGAAGCAGGGAGCGGGAGGAAAGAAGGGTGCCTGGACATGGAGGACCCGGGAGGATGTAGACAGAGTGCTGTTAGGGAAGTGAAATTAATGTTATGAAACAAAAGGTGCAAAAATGGTTGAATGGAAAACGGATTTGCCCAAACCACAATTAAAGTCAAAAGGCCGCTAGAGGCAGCTGGAAGATGCTCCCATTCGTGAGGAAATGTGAACATCCAGATGAACCCAACAGTAAGAGACTGTGATCCACTTCATAAAATAAGAATCTGTCCATCTTTGCAGATAATAAGGAACAGGGAAAAGTATGATGCCATCTAATTAAACAGAAGAAAATGGGAAGACTTAGAAACATGGCCACTTTGTAGCCATCAGACTCTAATGGATTCTGGCAAAAACTATCCGTGGATGCTAAAAAAAAGTGGGCAGAAATGAAGAATAAGATATATATGTATCATAACAGTGTAGGCAAGAGCCCTGGTGGTTTAGTAGTTATACATTAGGCTGCTAACTGCAAGGTTAGCAGTTCAAAACTGCCAGCCACTGCTCAGGAGAAACATTAGACTTTTCATTACCACAACAGTGTAGGCATGTTCTTGCAAGATATTTCCTAACTGTAAGAGAAAATATAGAACCTTTACCATGAAGCAGGCTGGCTGAGAGCATGTTAACTATGTGATGACAATTAACATCATCGACATGAAGGGACACACTGACTGCACATGCCTTGTGTGTGCTGTGCTAAGGAGCGCTCACGTCTACGGTATCCCTACCAACAATGCCTGTGGTGAATAATCTGACTGACCACAAGGAGAGAAAGCAGACCCTTACTGAGGGTCATTCTGTAAAACAACTGGCCCATCTTCCAAAACCGTCCAGCGTCAACTACTGTCATTTTCAAGTCATTATCCCCAGCCCAGTATGTTTTCATCTATCCCACAAGTGCACATTTAACAACTCAACTGTGCATCTCACTGTTGTCTCAAATAGAGAATGTCCCCAACTGACGTGATGTCTTCCTAACATTCTATCTTTGCTCAAGCAGGAAACTATCACCCCACACCCACTGGTCTCCAAGTACACATTGTATTCCCTAACCTCTCATGTCCACTGCATCTTTGCTCATGGCTACTGGTTTCATTTCAGCCTCGGAGGAAATGGTCCCTGTCCACCTCTCCAAGCTCACCCCCACCCATTCTCTCCAAGAGCCTGGAAAAACCAATATGCTCATATTAACCTCATACAACTTCCTGCCTCGAGGAAGTTTTGTATCAACATCTTGGCACATGGCAGGTCCTCTGTAATACTGGTCCAATAACCAATAGAGCTAAGAACAGTGTGAAGAAACATGTATTATGTTATACAACATAATGTGTTACTTTGTTCCATTTCAGAATGATTATCTGTTTACTCATAAATTATTTATTTATTTAAGAATAAATAAGTGCACCAACTACAGTGTATCAAGGAAAAAAAGGGTTGCTTTTTTTAGGAAGTAAAGATGAACCAAAAAAATTGTTGATATTATAATACAATAAAAGTTTAAATATGTGAAATTGTAAAAGAGATAAAAGCTTTGGCAAGTCATTTAATCTTACTGGACCTCAGTTTTCTGATTAGTAAAAGTAAAAAGGTTAGAATAAATAATCTATAAGAACTCACTCAGCTCCAAATTCAAGGATTTAAAAGTTTTATCAATAAAGAACATACATAATTAATTGGCTCACCGTGTCTGGTACTTTTTTTTCTTTCTTTCTCATGAATTTTCTTTTTGCGCCTTCTTCCTGTTCACATCTACATTTCAACACACGCACAAAGTTTAGAAGATGAAATGACATTTTGGAAACATTTCCCACCATCTTCAAGCATACTCACTGCATAAAGCGCAGTAGGTTCTTACAAGGAGAACCATCGTCCAGCTCTCCAGGAACGGTGTTTACGTTGCTGTTGGGCCATATGTACACTGAACTGTGGCACATTCTGAACACAAGTGCGTCTGAAGAGAGCGTGGCGGAAAGGTCACTCAACACGTGTCTCAGTGCCTTCTTGATAAACATTTCTAAATTAAAAGATTAAAGTGGAAGCTGATAAGGAAACTTTTCAACAGGAAAGCTTTTAAATATACACAAAGTAGGAAATAATAACACTGACATCCAAATAGCCACTCCTTACATTCAATATGTATCAAATGTTGTGCCTTTTCATCCTTTAAATTTTTCAACATAATTAATTCACACTCTATAACACTCACTTTTAATGTTCAATTCAGTCGTGTTCAGTATGCAATCATCACCACTGTGCTTCCAGAACCTTTCAACAAGCTCAACAGGTGTCTTTTTCCAGCCCCTGCTCCTCTACCTCTGGCAATCACGACGTACTTTCATCTGTATGGATGTCTGGGCCTTGCATCTAAATGGAATCCTACAATGTGTGACCTTTTGTGTCTGGCTTCTTTCACCTTTTTATGACAGTGCTAATTCTACCATAAACATCAGTGCACAAGTTTTTGAGTGGACATGTTTTTAATTCTCTATATGTTATATAAAATCAAAAATTATTGCCGCTAGTCTTCCAGTTCATACACGTATGAGCTTTATTTCAGACAAAATGTACTGTATTTCAGTATGTCTCGGTGATCAGTAAATGGCTGCAGTAACATTCGAGAACTTGTCTTAGTCTCATTAGTGGACTTCAAAAGGAATACTAAATCACTGCACAAAGATCAGCCAGCTCAAAGAGCTGATTTTTTCATCAATTTCTTAAGGCAAGTGGTTCTCAACCTTCCTAAGGCCGCAACCCTTTAATACAGTTCATGTTGTGGTGACTGCCCCCAACCATAAAATTATTGTCGTTGCTACTTCATAACTAATTTTGCTACTGTTATGAATCGGGCGACCCCTGTGAAAGGGTCGTTCGACCCCCATAGAGGTCACAACCCACAGGTTGAGAACTGCTATCTTAAGGACCTCTAAGCCAATGGAGACCACTTTGTCACACAAATCCTAACTGGGGATGAGCCTTGGATTGACCAACATTATCTAGAGGGGAGGTCCAATCAAAACAGAGGTGCCCAGGAGAGTCTGTGGGCCAGTGAAATTCAAGGCAGATCACCTCTGAAGGCTATAGTGAATGTTTTTGACATTCTAGAAGGGTGATCTGAATACATTTTCTCAGAGGATGATGATGATCACAGGGCCTTATTGGGATGAAGTTTTAAGAAAATGGAAAACTACCTTGGTGAGAAAGTCTGAGAAAGTCACACCAAGGGATCTTTCCCACCCCCCACCCCCACTACAACACTGCACCTGCTCATTCTTTAAGGGAAGCAAGGGATGCCCTATTGAGAATTTTCTTGGGAAACCTTACCCCGTTCACTCTACAGCATTGTTCTTATCCCTTCAGATTTATCTTTGTCCTCAAAACTCAGAGAATACTGCAAAGGAACATGACTTCAGTCCCTTGAGGATGACAACACTGCCATTTTGATGAGGTGGAAGTCAGAGCACAGGATGCCTTAGGGAAGGGCTAGACACATGGAAACGCCACCTTCCGAAGACAAGCCCTACATGGATGATATGCTGAGAAACAAGAGCTCTGTGTTTTGATATTTTTGCTTAATAAAGGTTTCTGCGGCTTCGTAAGCAATCCCTTTTTACTTACTCTTGTATACCTCGAAGCAGAATTACTGGGCCATATGATAACTGCCCAAAGTTTCTGAGGAAATGCCAAACGGTTCTCCAAAGCCAGCTGTCCCATTTTACATTCCCACTGCCATTGTTTGAGGACTCTAATTACTTTTAAAATATCCATTACTCTCAGCAATAAAGCTATTGATTGCGTGAAATGTGCATTTCTGTTTAGTTTTTTTTTCTTTCTGGAGTATAACTAAATTATACAAGGAATTGCATTCTAAAGTCACAGTAATTTTCTTCTCCGTATGGTTTATTGCTATCCACTTAATAGGATATTTACTTTATTTAGGTTTCATTTTCAGGGCTTGCTTTTCAATTTAATTTACTTAAAAAAAATAAGTAAACATGTTCATCTCTACAAAGTAAAAATTACACCACAAAATATAGAGAAAAATAAAACTGTATATAAATACTTACCTTAGCCTTACAATGTTGTATCTCAAACCTATTTATTCTTAATAAAGTATTTAACTATTACCTCAATATCTTAGTAAATAATCCCTTGGGGCTTAGTAGCAGATAAAGTCTGCCTATGAATATCTGATTTGAAAACATCTTAATACATTTCAGAAAACAGAATTTAAGGATTCCCAATTGCACTAGAAAAGGCACATGATACTTAGATTGGCTTTCTTTAACCCTGAAGGACTGTCAGGTAAAATTATCTAAAAATTTGTGAAATGTTAGGAATAGAGCATCTTCTTTCTCTATTTTCTCATTAATGATTCCCCTTCATTGAATGTTGAAAGTTTGATGTAAGAGAAAGAATACAATGAAGGCAGAAGATAAATTCAAATACTCATACATTAACTACTAGCTGAAATATTCGTGCAGACCTTTGTTATGTCTGAAAGTATATTTTATCTACTGACTGTTGAATTGCCTATACGTTAGAAACAAACCTATACTTTAGAAACAAACTCACTGCTGACTCACAGTGACTCCCTGTGGGTTTCTGAGGCTGTAACTGTTGACGGGAGTAGAAAGTCCAGTCTTTCTCCAGAGGAACTGCTGGTGGTTTTGAACTGGCCACCATGCAGATCCCAGACCAACCAGTAATCAACCAGTACGCCACCAGGGCTCCTCATCCTTTATAAAAGTACATAGCAAAGTACACTTTCCATTTACCTCAAATTGTGATGTGCACGACTTTGTCCATGTAAGTGACATTTTAAGGATTAACTACACCTTATTGATAAGATAGATAAGCCTGAAAAAACTTAGCTCTTGTAAATGGTTCTTGAAATCCCTGGGTGATACAGTGAATTGCCTGCCTGCTAAGTGAAAGGGTGGATGGATATTTGAGTCTACCTAGAGGTACCTTCAAAGAAAGGCCTGGCAATCTAATCTATCAGCCACTGAAACCACATAGGGTACACTTCTATTCTGACGCACATGGGGTCCCCAAGAATCAGATTTGACTTGACAGCAACTAGTCTTAATTCTAAAGTGGGTCTTGTTGTGATTGTACATTTGAATCACCTGAAAAGCTTCCTGGTGCCCAGGTGTTTCTCCCACGGGCTGACTTTAATTGGTCTGCAGGTGGGGATTTGAATGTGGTCAAGATCAGGACCACTTTTTTTAGTATGGAGGATGGGTCACAAAGAATGTTCTGCATTCTCGCCCTTCCTGCTCCTATGGGGCCCAAACCTTCAGGCTAGTGGTCCAGTGCTGAAATGTTTATGTCACCCATTTATTGTCACAGTGTTAGCTCCTGTCCTTCTGAGACATCCAATTCTCTAGCTCCAGTCCTGACCTTTCGTTCCGGATTTTCACAAATAACCAAATTCTTATTAACATTTTATACTTAATAGCCCACTGTTATCTCAAATGAAACAAATCTCAATAGTGAATTGTTTGTCTTCTTCCTCATATTCTTTACCACTTTTTCTGCAAGCAGCCCAAGTCAGAAACAAAGAATGAGCTGTCGGTTTTTCTCCCCAAGCGTTACAGTGCTCATTGTAAGAACCCCCAAAGCCCATTGCAGTCAAGTCGATTCTGATTCACTACTAAACCATTGAACAGAGTTGAACAGTCCCATAAGGTCGCAACCTTGCCAATCTTTACAGAAGCTAACTGCCAGGTCTATCTGTGAGGAGGTTAGTGCATTCAACTGCTCGCCTTCTGGTTAGCAACCGAGCACTTGAACCAGCAGGCACCACAAGGCCCCTCCTCACTGCAACATGGCATGCATGTTATCTAAGAGCCTGGGCTCTGGGGACCCAGAGTTGGTATGTACAATTAATTGAAAGTTGATACAAGTCTGGGCACTTAATTTACATTGCGTTTATTGTGAATATTTGTATTTATTGAGAAAACTTTCTGGGAAAGGGCTGAAAAGTTTGTGTTACTTGTGTAAGTCAGGTAGACTTTTCCTAATTTTCATTATGAGCTAGAGTGGTGCTGTTTGTTGGACATACTTTTTAAGTCACGATTCCACTTAAACTGATTACTAGCTATATGACCTTAGTTTATTTAATCTGACTCGATTTCCTTTGCAAAATGGAGACAATCTCAGCATATTTCATCCTCAATTTCTGATCAAAGCGGACAAGTTTCCTGACAGACCTACCATTAGCCGTTGCGAGCTGAAAAGCCAGGTCGAGGCCTCCTCTGACTCTGAAGAGCATATCCATAGTGTCTGAAATCACCTGGGCACAAGAAAACCTCGTCAAACGACGCACACTCACCCTCACAGAAATGGAGACAGAATGTGAGTTTCAGTACAGCATGAATTAAGCTCTTTCAATGTTTTCACCAGTTAGTTCTTTACTGGGGAGCTGAGGGGGAGAAAGAACACACAAAAATGAAAAAAAAAAAATCCTACCTTCTAAATCAGAGATTTTCCACCTTCATTTCATATTGAAATCACATGGGTGTTTAAAATACTGATACGTGAGCTGCATCTCCAGAAATCCAGGTTAATTAGTATGGATGGCAGAGATATTGAAAATTGTGGTACCCTGGTGATTCTAAGATGAAAAGGTTGAGAATCACCATTGGGATAGTTAGGTTTTATGTCAACTTGGGTGGGTCAGGATTCCCCCAGGATGTGATCTAACCTAGTGTGCTCCGCTGCATGATGGGATCTTCTGTGATGAGGTCACGCAGTTAACCTGGTCACAGTCTTAATACAATTGAAGGAGGTTTCGTTCAGGTGTTTCAGACAATGAGAAGACATGAATACAATCCTGATGGGGAGGGTCTAAACTAATAGGCTCTTCTTCACAAGAAATGTGACCGTAAGAACCAAAGCTTTGTATTCATAGGCTTTGTCCTGGTAGTTCTGCATTGAGAAATTTAGTCTAAAGAAATCCGCAGGGCATACAGGGATTCTGGTATAAGGATGTTCACCTGAATGTCACCCACAGATGGCTGAATAATTATTTAGACAAGGAAAATCATCTTTCAAAGGAATATTTAATGGCATGGGAAAATGCTTGCAACTTGTAAAGCAAAAACAGCACTGTGAACACGACCTTATTTAGAGGCAGAGTCCCTACAGATGCAACAGGTAACATTAGGTCATATGAGTATGGAGGGAACTAATCCTATCTCAGTGCTGTCTTTATAAAAGAGAACAGACAGAGAGAGACATGGAGCGAGAAGATGGACACCAATCTACAGGAGAAATATTTGGGTCTACCATATACACAGAAAGCATGGCACGGCCTAGCCTCCAGAATGGTGAAACAATGCATTGTTATTGCTTAAAGCCATTCATTTTGTGATGTTTTGTTATGACAGATTGGGGGGGGGGGGGAGGAGAATACCAGGAATGAATGCTGCTGTTATAAATACCTAAACATGTGGAAGTGGCTTTGGGTTGGAGAAATGTAAGCCGGAAGAGTTTGTAGGCACTAAAGGGTTAACACCTAGACTGGTTTCAATGGACAGAATTATGGGTAGTAGAAGACAGACATTAAAGGTGCTTCTCAGAAGATGTGAGGAGAGCTACAGAGAAAGCTTCTATTGTCAGAAAGAGAACAATGCCAGAAATGTGCACCTTTGTAGTGATATTGAAAGTACTTCTGTAGAATCTGTAAAAGGAAGTGCTGAACATGCTCCTGAACATTAGGGGGAGGTGATCCTTATTATAAGGTGGCAAAAAACTTGGTTTGTTTATGTTTGAATATTCTGTAGCAAGTCGAACTTTTAAGTGATGAATTTGAATAATGACAGGGAATTTCTGGGCAGGCTGTATATGGTGTAGCCTGGTTAATACTTGAGGCTGTATCAGGAAAGATACAGTAAACAGGAGAGGAAAGAAAGGGACTGTGTACAAACGAACCTGAATTTGAAGATCTGGAAAGTTGGGTAGCCAAGTAACTGTTTACTAAATACATTAGGTACATGACCTATGGATTAATTCAACCATATCTCAGCAGAAACATTGCCAGACTAGACTGAAAGGGGTAAAGACAGGATGAAACTAAGTCAAGCTATAGGACTACTGGGATTGTGCGGACAGGACATGGGCTGATGGACACTCAGCACCAAACATTCATTGTCCTTCAAGAAAAGGAAAGGGTATTTCCAAAAGCACTGGGACGCTGTTCCTAGGGAGAAAAGGTGAGGTTGTCTGCACCTGTATGGATTTATAGTCTTAGGAACCACGTGGAGCAGTTCTACTCTATTCTTTAGGGCCACTGAGTCAAAAGAACTCAATTGGAGTGGGCTTGGCTTTTTGGTGTGGGTTCAAGGCTGACAGCATGGGCTGGGGGTGGAAGACCTTGGCGAGGGCAAAGGTGTAGCTTCCAGTCAAGGAAGAAGCAGTGGGACGAATGCCCCCGTGGACCAGGAGCCCGGTACCTCCCTCAGCCCAGGGCCGAGAGGACAGGAACACCACCCGAGGAAGCTCAGAAGATAGGGGATTATCTTCAACCTGTAAAATTAAGTTTTCATTTTCTCTGTTGGGTTTTGTACTTGTTTTTGACCTGGGACTCCTTCTTTCTCTCCAATTCCCTGCTTTTAGGATGGGATTATTTATCCTATGCCTACACCAAAATTTATTTTGTATGGAGATAACTTTTATTGTAGGTTTCACAGGTCCATAAACAGGAAGAATTTTGCCCGAGGATAGACCATACCCCATCACCCTTAAATCTATTTAGATGATTCAGAAGATGAGGTTTGGGACTTAAGAGTTGATGCTGGAATAGATTAAGACTGTTGGGGATGTGACATGAGGTGAATGTATGGTACATGTAGGAAAGGTCTGTGTTTTGGAGGGTAGACTGTTATGGATTAAACTGTCCTTCTGAAAGGTATGTTGAAACCCTTAATCCTTGGACCGGTGCACATGACTTTTATTTCTAGATAAGCGTCTAGAAAGCTGTCATCAGTTGAAGTTATCCCAGAGTAGAATAGGTACTATACAATCTGTGACTTTTGTAATTGGAGAAAAGGCACAGAAATGCAAACCGGAAGAGAGGACCAAATGAAGACTGAAGCCAAGGAATGCCAGGAAATGCCCAGGACTACCAGGAACTGGAATACAGATCATGTCCCTCTAATGTAGACAGCATGGCTTTGAATTTCGAATTTTAGGCTCCAAAACTAAATGACAGAACATTTCTATTGTTTAAAGTCACTGACTTTGGGAAACTAACATTACGCACCAAACAGGCTGAAGAATCACACTCTACAGTAAGAATTCGATTTTGAAATAAATGAATCAAGACTGGCATGTGCGAAGCTCTTAGTGTGAAAGGCAAATGCTAAATGACTGAACATATATATATATATATATATGGAAGCAGATAGATGCATCTTTTCCCCAAGAAATAATTAGTCGGTTCAAACTGCTGACCTTTGGGCTAGCAGCCAGGTTCTTTAACTATTGCACCAGCAGGATGGATACGGATAGAGAGATAAGATAGAGATAGATATATCATATTATAGATATATATCATATATATGCCAACTAAATAGCTATCAGTAATAAAACTGTTAGAGAATGTTACTATATTAAATATATTTGAATAAAAATATTTAACAATGAAAGATTCTGAAGATAAAGATTACACTGACATGCACAACTAAATTCAGTTTTGTCATCGCATGGTTTGGCACAATTTAGCTGATTATTCATCTCCCTTTGCCTGCAGGACTCGGAACATACAGAACTTCACAAGGTTGTTGTAAGAAATGACATGCAAAAGCACTAGCCCTGTCCTTGCTTCTTTACTTTATTAAAGCCATTCTTATAATTGGTATATTTCCCAAGACTTCTAAATTGAGATTCTCTCTGAAGAAATAATATTTAAGCACACCTCTTTAGGGTGTTGAACGGCAAGGATGTTACTTTGCAGACGAAAGTGTGCCTCACCCAAACCATGGCATTTTCAGTTGCTTCCTATGCATGTGCAAGTTGGACAGTGAATAAGCAAGACCATAGAAGAATCAATGCATTTGAACTGCGGTGCTGAAGAAGAACATACAAAGTACCAAGAGCTGATAAAAGGGCAAGCCCATCTGTCTTGGAAGAAGTAAGGCCAGAGTGTTCCTTAGAGGCAAGCATGCCATGAGGCCAGTCCATGGAGAAGGACATCATGTTTGTTAAAGTAGGGGGGCAGCCAAAGAGAGGAAGGCCCCCAAGGAGATGGGCTGAAATCCTGGCTGCAACAATGGGCTGAGGCAAAAGAACCTGGGTGAGGCTGACGAAGGAAGGACCGAGCAGTTTTTCGTTCTGATGTGCTAGGGTCACTGTGAATCCAAATCGACCCACTGACACTGACCAACAACACAAGGGGTAAGTGTTGACAATGCAAAAGGTTAGGATGGTGAGGGAAGAGCCCATTCCAGCCAGGGCCTGAAGACTGCTCAGGAAAATCAAGACCTTACCAACTATGAAAGATGGTTAGATTTGATAGTGCCATGGGCAAGGATGGCAAGATACAGATGCCAGACAAATCCTTGGAAGTCGAGCCCAGGGAACTTAATTATTGACTGGGTGTTGGGGAGTTGAAGCAATGGAAGGCTCCACGATGATTCCCAGGTTATTGGCATGGTGGATTGAGGGGTCATGAAAATGAGCCCGCTTCATAGGTGCTTGGTCTGAAACACCTATGAAAATAGCCAAGGGTAGGTTGTTGTGGGCAGGTGCCAATGCACTGTCTCAGGCTTAGCGCCACACTCCCTAAATGAGAACCAAATAGTGCCTGTGCTTGCACAGCGCTCACCATCCTTGCTGCTTGAGCCCACTGTGGGCAGCTCATCGAGCGTCTTCCTCGTTTTCACAGGCCCTCACGTCCTTCTACAGGAACTGATCTTTCCTGATGATGTGTCCCAAGGACGTGAGAGGAATTCTCACTGTCCTCACTTCTTTTTTTTTTTTTTGTGAGAGGAGAGGAGAGGAGAGTGTGATAGGATAGGAGAGGAGAGTGTGATGTGAGACGAGATCAGAGGAGAGTGTGCTAGGAGAGGAGAGGGTGCTGTGATGGGAAAGGAGAGGAGAGTGATGTGAGAGGAGAAGGTGATGGGAGAGGAGAGGAGAAGAGAGGAGAGTTTGATGGGAGAGGAGAGGAGAGGGTGATGGGAGAGAAGAGGAGAGGTGAGGAGAAGAGAGTGTGATATGAGAGTAGAGGAGAGGAGCGTGTGCTATGAGACCAGAGGAGGTTGTGCTGTGAGAGGAGAGGAGAGGGTGATGGGAGAGGAGAGGAGAGGAGAAGAGAGGGTGATGGGAGAGGAGAGGAGAGTTGCTGTGAGAGGAGTGTGTGATGTGAGGAGAGGAGAGGGTGAGATTAGCGTAGAGGAGAGGAGAGGGTGATGTGAGCGGAGAAGATAGGAGAGTTTGATGCGAGAGGAGAGGAGAGTGTGATGGGAGAGGAGAGAAGAGATCAGAAGAGAGGAGAGGGTGATGGGAGAGTAGATGTGAGAGGAGCAGAGAGTGTGATGTGAGGAAAGGAGAGGAGAGGAGAGGAGAGGAGAGTGTGAGGAGAGGAGAGGGTGATGTGATAGGAGAGAAGATGAGAGGAGAGAGAGGAGGGTGTGATGGGAGAGGAGAGGAGAGGGTGCTGGGAGAGGAGAGGGTGATGTGAGAAGAGGTGAGAGGAGAGTGTGATGGGATAGGAGAAGAGAGGCTGATGTGAGAGGAGAGGAGAGAGGAGAGAGAGGAGCGTGTGATGGGAAAGGAGAGGGTGCTGTGAGAGGAGAGGGGAGGAGAGGGTGATGTGAGAGCAGTGGAGAGGAGAGTTTGATAGGAGAGGAGAAGAGAGGAGAGTGTGATGTGAGGAGAGGAGAGTGTGATCTAAGAGGAGCAGAGAAGGTGCTGTGAGAGGAGAGGACAGGGTGATGGGAGAGGAGAGGAGAGGAGAGGAGATCAGAGGAGAGTGTGATGTGAGAGGAGAGGAGAGGGTGCTGTGAGAGGAGAGGAGAGGAGAGTGTGATGTGGGAAGAGATCACAGGAGAGTGTGCTGTGAGAGGAGAGGAGAGGGTGCTGTGAGAGGAGAGGAGAGGGTGACGGGAGAGGAGAGGAGAGTGTGATGTGAGAGGAAAGGAGAGGAGAGGGTGATGGGAGAGGAGAGGAGAGTGTGCTATGAGAGGAAAGGAGAGGAGAGGGTGATGGGAGAGGAGATCAGAGGAGAATGTGCTGTGATGTGAGAGGAGAGGAGAGGAGAGGAGAGTGTGATGTGAGAGGACAGGAGAGGGTGCTGTGAGAGTAGAGAAGAGAGGAGAGTGTCCTGGGAGAGGAGAGGGTGATGTGTGAGGAGAGGAGAGGAGAGGGTGATGTGAGCGGTGAGGAGAGGAGAGGAGAGGGTGATGTGAGAGGAGAAGAGAGGAGAGGAGAATGTGATGTGAGAAGAGATCACAGGAGACTGTGCTGTGAGGAGAGGAGTGGGTGATGGGAGAGGAGAGGAGAGTGTGCTGTGAGAAGAGATCACAGGAGAGGGTGATGTGAGAGGAGAGGAGAGGAGAGGAGAGAAGAGAGGGTGATGTGAGAGGAGAGGAGAGGAGAGAGAGGAGGGTGTGATGGGAGAGGAGAGGAGAGTGTGATGAGAGGAGTGTTTGATGGAAGAGGAGAGGAGAAGAGAAGGTGATGTGAGAGAGAAGATCAGAGGAGAGGAGAGGGTGATGTGTGAGGAGAGGAGAGGAGGGTGTGCTGTCCATCCTCACTTCTAAGGAGCACCCAGGCTGTACTCAGAAAGATGTTTCTGAGGCTCAGAAGAAAGATCAGAGCTGGAGAGAGAGAAGTTCAAGAGAAAGCACGGGGCCCGACGAAGGTCAATACAGTATTTCAGATGGGGTTGCAAGAGGCCAGCATGAGCAACGAGACAGGAGGGAGCCCTTCTGTAAAGCGCGACATTACAGAAGCCAAGGGAATGGATATTTGAAGAAAAGTCTTCCTAGCTTTCTCAAGTCAAAGCCTTCTCCGAAAAATTAAAAAAGTAAAAACAACCACACACCTACACACACCAAAGAATCCCTGGTTCACAAAACACATTCAAGAAGAGTGAGCACGGGGCCTCCCAAGGCACCCTTGGGAGGAGGTCCGCAGGGATGTCCAGGCGGTGACCCTCCGGTTGGAGGCGAGACCGAGGGGCGAGAAAACGACCACCTTCACCGCCGCACGCGCAGCTGGCTTCCGCGCGCCCTGACCCGGCAACTCCTTCCCGGGGCGCCGGCGCGGCGCTCGCCGCTACCGCTGCCGTGGAGGGGAATCCCGCACGGGGGTCGGCGGCCAGCAGGGGTACTCACCGTGCCCGCTGACGTCAGCCACTCACTGCGGAGCCGAGGCCGGAAGTGGCGTCACCGCCGGGCCGAGGGGCGGGCCCGAGGG
>NW_022103906.1:57264697-57268173 GCF_000313985.2 Echinops telfairi | reverse complement strand
GGCGGAACGCTCGCCGAGGAGCTTCCAAGCGTGGCCGTCCGGCCGCGCGCGCTCGCGCGGAGAACCCTTCCCCGCCGCCGTGCCGCCCCTGCGCCGACGGAATCCGGACGGAGCCGGGACGGTCCGACCCCGCTTGTCGGATCGGGTGCCTTTCTGAGAGGTGAACTGACCCTCGTGTCCGCTAGGTGATGCTTTCTTAGGTGCTCGGGACTCCGAGCCTCCGTGTCCCTCGTGAGAAAGAATCCCTTCCTGAGACGTAACTTCTTACCACAAGAGAATAATTTGCCTCGTGGGAAATAATTGGCTTCATCACGTAAACCAGAAGTGTCCCGCCCATCCGTGGCCTCACGCAGCACTTTCCCTTCTTACCGTTCGAAGACGACCTGGCAGGTTGCAAGGGCACGGTTATAGGTCACGTAGCTTCTTATCTCTGAGTCAGACTCAGTGTGTGAGTTCCCTGTGAGCAGGGACTCCGCCTTTAACAGCCATAGACACGTTTTCTTAGCTTCTCCTAGTGGGCATGGGGCGGTGGCGAGGTTTGCAAAGTTGATGCTAAATAAATGAGTGACTGAGTTTTAAATGGTGTTCAAGAGGAGTTCAGTCATGGAAAAATCCAAGGCTTGAACTTCTTTCCACGCCCGAGGCTCGCTTAACTGAGCGTCAGATGCCGCGCATGCGCACTGAGGATACCACGGGAAAGAACCAACCTCAAAGTACAGTTCTAGTCTTCGTTGAGCCTTCAAGTTAAGTGGGCAAAACAAATGTTCAGCAAAGGGTTGCTATATAATGAATGTAAAAACAAACAAAAAACATTGATGAGGCTTGAAAGAAGCAGTCCATGCCATTATAATCTAAAAACCCATTCCCATCATTTCCCATCACTAAACAAGAGTCTAACTGCCCTAAGGGCCGGGATGTTAGAGAGGCAGCCTGCCCAGTCTTTCTCCCACAGAATGCCATGTGAGTTCCAACCACCGCAGAGTGCTCAGCCATGGGGTTCCCGGGCCCTTTGCCGTGAGGATAAAGTGAGTGTGCTGCTGAGCCAGGTGAAGGAGAAAGGTTGTGGGGAAGGAAGAGGTGGGCACCGTGGGGTTCTTGACTAATATGAAACATGTACAATGGACTGGTGGCTAGAGAGAGCTGGATCTGAGAACCGAATGAAGATAGATGCAGCCAGGGTCCAAGGGAGGGAATATGTAGGATGGTAGCTGATTACGTTCTAGATACTTTCACTTCACCAGATGAGGCTGGCCATCTGGTTGTTAGGTACCATCAGGTCGGTTCTGACCCATAGCGACCTTCTGCACAACAGAATGAAACATCATCTGCTCCTGCTTGGCCCTGTGCTATTGTCACCACTGTTACTGTGCTGGAGCCCATTGTTGCAGCCATAGTGTCCGTCCATCTCCTTGCGGGCCTTCTTCTTTTGCTGCCCCTGAACCCAACATGATGTCCTTCTCCAGGGACTGGTCTCTCCTGTCCAAAGTATGCAAGACGAAGTCTTGCCATCCCTGCCTCTAAGGCACACTCAGGCCGTACTTGGTCCAAGACAAGTCAGCTTGTCCTTTTAGCAGTCCATGATCTTTTCAGTATTCTTCTCCAGCACCACACTTCAATAGCTGACTATAGTGAAAGAAAATTACCTGAAATGGTTCTTCATGCATTTGTAATTCCCGAAGAATGATGGAGTAGGACTGGAAAGTGTTAGGGGTTTTCGAGGTGGTCTCCCCTCATAGCGACCCTCTTACAACAGAATGCAACATGGCTTAGTTCTGCGCCATCCTACATCTGTTGTGTTTGAGCGCATTGCTCCGGTCACTGTGTCAATGCATCTCATTGAAAATCTTCCCCTTTTTTCACTGCTCTACTTTACCAAGCGTGATCTCCTCCAGGGATGCTCCCTTCTGACAGCATGTCTAAAATACACGAGACAAAGTTTCTCCATTCTCGCTTCTAAGGAGCATTCTGGCTGTAATTCATTTGGTCTTTTGGCAGTCTGTGGTACGTTCAGCATTTCACCAGCACCATAGGGTGCTGAAACACTGTTAGAGGAGATTGGTCAGTTTTTCCACTCCACTGAGTGTAGTAGTGAGCCATCTCAGAAGCAGGAAGGAGTCCCATGACCGTTAAGAAAGAAGAACAGAATTTGTGGGATAGCCCTACCGTTGATTCCATCAAGGGAATTTGTGTGATAGCCCTAGCTGAAGTGGCCGAGGCAGCCGAGGCACCAGAGGCTCAGGCACTGAGACCATGAGACAGGGGAGCCATGCTGAGAGAGGCAGAGCAGCAGGTAGGAAGGTTTCCTGGCCTATGGAAGCAGAGGCCAAGGCACCACATGACTGAGAGGCCAGGGACCAGAGAGACACGTCTGCTAGCGTGACTGAGAAGAGGCACTTCAGACAAAAGAACTGCATCCTTAACATTTTGTAACCTTTTAGGGTCCATGGTAAATCCCATAATGAATATTATTTGTGAGTTCTCTATGGCCATTACAACACATTGTTGAGCCCAGCAGAGTAGTGTGGGATGGATACTTGCTGTTAGAATAGGGTGAAGAAAGAGGATGGGGAATGGGGTAGGGGGGATGCGGGGAGGAGAGGAGGGGTGGTAATGTTTGACCTCTGTCTTGTGGCAATCACCATGGGTTGATGTAGAGTTGGATTCTCCTTTGTGTAGCCACAGGAGGTCAGACTTGGCTCCTGTGCCATTTCTTCATGGACCTTGTGAATCTTTGAAAGAGTTTTAGCCTCCACGAACAAGAAGTTCTTGTTGAATGACGGGGAGTAGAGTTTTTGAAGTATGGCATAACTTGAAGTCCTCCCTTGGCACTGAGTCCATTCAGACTCATAAGGATCCTATGTAGTGTTTCCTACATCGGCTTTTGGGAGAAAAATGAGGCTTTCTACTCCCCTAAAGATTTATAATCTTAGAAACCCAAAAGGGCAGCTTTATGCTATCCTATAGGGTAGGATAGATAGATAGTATCTGCCCCCGAGCCATGGTATTTTTCACTGTCTCGTATGCATGTGAAAGTTGGACATTGAATAAGGAAGACTGAAGAAGAATCCATGCATTGGAATTGTGCTGCTGGAGAAGAATATGGAAAGCTGAAAGGACTGCTGAAAAGACAAACCGATCTAGAGTGGAAGAAGTACAGCCCGAGGATAGCAGCGACTTCATCTTACTTACTGTGCATACACTGGTAGGAGAGCAGACCCTGGAGAGTGACAGCATGTTTGGTAAGGCAGAGAGGCAGCGAAAGAGGAAGGCCCTCAGGAGATGGATTGACTGCCTGCAACCACGGCCTCAAAGGTGGAATAATTGTGAGGATGGCGCAGGACTGGGCAGTGTTTCACCCTTTACAAATCGAAATAGCTTTGTGTTATTGTGATACTTCACCGTTGAAGTAGTTCCTTTCAAAAAAAAATTCAGGGTTTTTTTCCCCCTGCCTTTTTTTTTTTTTTTTTTAACATTTT
>NW_022103906.1:57261473-57264146 GCF_000313985.2 Echinops telfairi | reverse complement strand
CCATCATTCACTATGGTAAGATTTTTTGTTCTGATGATGCCTTACACCTGATCCCTTCGACACCTCGTGGTTGCATAGGCTGGTGTGCTTCTGTGGGCTTTGTTGCTTCTGAGCTTGATGGCCGCTTGATTACCTTCAAGCCTTTAAGACCCCTGCCTTTTAACAAATACTCTTACTTCATTATGCGTTTGCTTGTTTTGTTTTTTTCTGGTTTGCTATTCTTGGTATTATCTTGTATCTAAACAATTTTTCTGGCCCTCCATTCCCTTATAAACTAGTTTTGCACCTTTCTTGTATTCAATTAAGTTCAGGAAAAAAACTTGACTGTATGGCAATACCTGTATTATGTTATGTGTCCTGAAAAGCTAAATTCGAATGAAATGCTTTTCACTCTGAGGGACAATGTTATGTTCATATTTCAACTGGAAAAATGTATGGCTTAAGGAATCTGGATTTTGAAATATAACTTGACCTCAAAAGAAAGATTTTTGTGTAACAGATATAGTATTTAGTCGTAATTTTATCATTTCAAAAGATGAATGACGTCACAGAAATAGGTGTGATTTGGGGGCCCTTTAACCTAAGATTTAAAGGATGGGTTCGTGGTGATAAATGTGATCCTGTTTGATATCTTCCGCAGCCTCACTCAATACAGTCTTTCCCTTTGTAGTTTGGGACCGTGGATTAATTTTTTAAAAATCCCAAACCCACTGCCATTTAATCAGTTCTGACTCGTGGCAGCCCCAGAGGACCCAGAGTGGAACTACCCTGTGGGTTTCCTAGGCTGTAAAGCCTTCCTGAGCAGAAAGCATCATCTCTCCCATCGTGGCGGGTTTGACCTGCTTAGCTTTGGGTGAGCAGCCTGATACATAACCAGCGACACGACCAGGGCTCTTAGTGTCTAATAGTGAACATGAAAAGCACTCACACTGAAACTAATTTTGAATAAAATTTGCTAATCACTTTGATCTGAAACTTTTTCCACCCCAGTGTTTCTCAATGAGGAATAAGATTTTGTCATAAAAGTAGCAGCCCTCGGGAAGCTTCTGAAGTTACTGAGACAGAGGATACCACCACCAGAAGCAGCCATGCCTGGAGAAGGGAAATCTGATATGGAGAGGATTGGTCTCTTCAGTGAGATGGGATATATTACAGTTGGTGATAAATATGTGTCACCATTCAATCGTAAGTATTAACATTTTATTGAGGAATGTATGGATCTTTTCTATATAAACATTTGGATTTAGTATTCAAGTTCCATGATATTATTTTAATGATATTTTAAAGGATTCATTGTAAGGTTGGTGAAAGTCTCTTCATAGAAGAGACTTTAGAGAAAATGCAGTTTGGTAAGCACAGGAAACGTTGTTGAGCCATTCGTTGGCATTCCCTTCCTATGTCATTTTACTTCTTTCCAAAGAAATAAGGTGATTTTCTCCCAGACAAATTTGTTTTTCACTTTTTTCTTCAAGGGAAGTAGGCAAACAGATTTTTCATTTGCATTCAATAAAGCCTTCCATGATCACATTTCTAGAAAATGAAATGCTAAATAAACAGCAGAGGGATTTTTAGAAAAGTTATAAATAATGAAATGAGCTGAAGTATATCAGTATCTTAAACCTTTCAGAATTTTGGCTGTCCAGTGACTACTATATAATACAACAATGACAAAAAGAGAATACACCGGTATGGAGACATCTCTGAGATACACTATTAAAGTTCAAAAGTACACAATCGTCTATATAGTATAGGCTAACATTAAAAATGAAAAAAAAAAAAGAATCTATACACGTGAAAGCATTTGCTTCGACATGCATAAGCATTCTTTGAAAAAGAAAAAGCAGTGTCAGTGGTCCCTTGTAGAAAGAGGGACTGTGGGGTGGAGTGTGATGGGGGACTTTATTGCAAACAGTATTGAATTTGGGACCAAGTCAACGCATTGCCACTTCAGAAATATAAGTTAAAAAAAATCAGTGGTAGAAATGTATGTTTAAATAACCAGTTGAATCAAGGATGGCCTGTATTGCAAAGAAGTTTTTCACATCACTAAAGAGCATCTCCAACTGAGTTCCCCTAGAATCAAATTATAAAAGACATTTTAAATATTTATCAAAACAGCCTTAAGGTACTGGGCTACTCGTATTTAATTGTATGAATGTACCACTTTTGACTTAATTGCTCTCCTATCGATGAACATTTGTGTTGTTCGGGGCTGTGACGAATGAAGCGCTAGTGCACATAGGCACACATTTATCTAGAGCACATGCTGTCCTCCTTCAGCTGCAGTGTGAACACCCTTCAACAGGTATGTAGGCGCATGTGCATGTACACACAAGCGCACCCCTGACATAGCACACTGTGCTTCCCAGCCTGTGGTTGAGAAAACATTTGGACTAGATGACTTTTAGAATATCTTCCAGCCCTCAAATTTAGTCTGTCACCAGGATCTTAGTATACATGTTAAAATATTTTAATGAAAATCTCTTTGGTCTTTTGCCAATATAATATATTATAATGCAGAACTTTCTTTTGTTGTTTGATTGTATTCATGAGATCTTTTATTTATTCATAATCATTTTATTGGGGGTTCTTACAGTTTTTTAAAAAAATCATTTTATTGGGGCTCATACAACTCATCACAATCCATACATTAATTGTGTAAAGCACATTTGT
>NW_022103906.1:57250877-57255589 GCF_000313985.2 Echinops telfairi | reverse complement strand
GGGTGGAAAGTCTTGTGGATCCAGTGGTGGTGGAAGCATCTCAGTGCTGGTGTGGGTCTCCACGTTGCTCCTCCAGGTCCAGCACTCTGGCTCCATCAGCATAGCTCCATGTGCCTTGTAACAGGAATGTCTCACAGGAAGACAAGCAGAGGGAGAGTGTGTCTGGCCTCCAGTGAGCTATTTATCTCTCTTGTGCCTCAAAATGAGGTCATCAAGTTGCGACCTAATTGACAGGCTAGACTCCACCCCTTCCTCAAGTTGACAGTAGATTATGTAACTACCAAAGGTGGGCAGGTGGGCATTGGTGTCCTGGGCTAGGGGACCCTGACTGCTCTTATTATTCAAACAGGTATAAAAGTGGGTGGGGATTGGTGTGCTCCACTCCCTTTCTGTTCATTTCCTCTCACTCTGTTCTCTCCATTGCTGCTTTCTCAGCCATTGCCACTGCTATCACCCATTCCTTCATCCTCCAACAGCTTCAGAAGCAGCTGCAAAAGTGGTGGTGAGGACAACTGAATGGGTCTTCCATAATATTTTAATATGGTGTTTATACAACATCCAAATCATGTAACAATCTATTTCACAGATGTTTCATGGATGTTAAGTGGCACATATCTGTTACTGAATAAATAATTCACAAGAGGGGTTCAACAGCAGATTTTAATGGGAAGTTTTCTTTTTTCTTTTTTGGGAAGTTTTCAACAACTATTTTTTTTTTCAAATATATTTCCTCCTTGTTCTCTCTTCTTTTCTGGGGCTCCTGTAGTGCATATGGTTGTCCACTTGATAGTGACCCCACAAGTCACTTAGACTTTATTCACTTCATTCTCTCTCTTTCATTTCTGTTCCTGAGATTCAGTTTTTCTTACACGATTTTTATGATTCTGGTTGTATCTTCTGCCCAATCAAATCTGCGGTTGAAGACTAGGTCTAAAAATCCAAGAAACTCAGAACATTTCAAGTAGGATAAACCCAAAGCCATATTGAGACATGCTGTAGTCAAGCTCTTAAAAAAGACCAGAGATAGTCAATTCTGTGAGCATTACCTACAAAGAGGGATTCCTGAGCATCAATTACTCCTTAGAAACCATGGTGACCAGAAGGCATAGGCTGGCATATTTAAAATAACTGAAAGAAAATAATTTTTAACCAAGAATTCTGTATCTAACAAAACTGTCTTTCAAAGATGAGAGTGAAATTAAAGCATTTCAGGTAAACAAAGGCTGAGCGAACTGGGTAGTAGTAGACTTGCTTTACAAGAATTGTTAAAGGTAACCCTTCAGATAGACGTGAAAGGATACCAGTAGGCAGCAACCCAAAACCACAGGCAGAAAATGTTCGGTAGTTTTATGGGCAAATACAAAGGCCAGTTGCATAATGTTTTTGGCTTGTAATTCTACTTGTTATATCCTAAATGATTTAAAAGAAACCACACAAAAATAATTAGCCATTTGTTACTTGACAGTGTATTAAGATGTAATTTGTGGCGACAACAACCTGAGGACTTGCATTCTGTCATGTTACTGAACTTAATTTGGTGCAGATTCAAAGTAGGGTATTATACTTGTAGCATGGTAAGTGGCAACCCTATGATAATCACAAAGGAAATAGCTAAAACACGCACAGCAATCAAAACAGTTCACTACAACTAGTCGGTTAAGCACAAAACAAGGCAATTTTGAAGGAAGTGAGGAACAAAAAAGTATAAGTCACAGTTCAGAAATGAACTCTCTCCTGGCTCCATTGCCAAGCAAACAATAGGTCTGTGGCCCAGGGTGGGAAACTTTTCTGTCATGGGCCATTTGGATATTTATAACGTCATTCAAAGGTCATACAAATTTATCGAATTAAAACTTGGCCTGCTACATTTGGTCACATATTCAATGAACTCCCCCTAATGTGATGGCTGGAACAGCCAGGGAGGCGGGTGATGTTAGCTGGTAGTGGTCATTTCATGGGCCTTCTGTCAACCCTGAGCCAAACGTTCCCCAGAAGAGTAGGGCAATATGCAGAACCTCGAATAATCAACCATTTGAGAGTAAAAGGGGGGTAGCATTTACCCAAGGACAGAGTTAGAAGGGTTAGGGAAAAAGGAGATGTGGGAAAAAGAAACACAGGGTGGAAGTGGGAGCAGTGATATTGTTGGGGTTGCAATCAATGACATATGAAGAAAAATGTGTAGCCCATCCTGTGACCAGGGCTCCTCACAAGGTTTGAGTGGGTACTTTCCTTTGCTCTTGTCCTTAGGATTTTAACTTTTTCACACTTCAGACAGATATGAACTACATATTTTTATTTCTTGGGCTTCTCCATTATTTCCCTAGATATAAACTCAGAGGAGTTTATAACTGAAATGCTCTGATACATTTGTTTACAATATGCTTAGTTCCATTTGTTAACCAAGAAATTAGTAACACTTTTATCATTTTCAAAGCTCACAGATATGTGGGAGAATTTATAACTTATTGAGCTACAGAAAATATTTCCAAAAGGAGATAGTAATGGTATAAAAGAAAAGCCCTCATAACTGCACTTATTTAACAATAAGTTACAGGCATTTAGTCAGTTCTCAAGGGCAATGTGAGTATTGTTGTTGTTGTTGTTGTTGTTGTGAGGTTCCATCAAGTCCGTTCCTCCGTACAGCACTGATGTACAATAGACGGAAACACTGCCGGTGCTGTGCCATCACTGTCATTGCTGTTAAGTCGCAAAGGCACATGCTTGCTTTTCCACCCTTTGAAGGAGTCATGTGCAGCAGATTCACTCATGCAGTGTGTCATTTGGTTTCTGGACTTCTGCTCCTGCGAGCATTGATTGTGGACCAAAGCCCAGTGACATCTCTGACAGCGTTCGTCTGCTCATCATGGTATCTATTGGTTCAGTTGTGAGGAATTTGGTTTTCTCTCCGTTGAGTTGCAGTTCATGCTGGAGTCTTTGCTCATCATCAGCAAGTGCACCAAGTCCTTTCGAAGGCTTATATTAAATTATCTTCTCATTAAATGCCATGTACACGTAAATATCTTTTCCTCTGCAATATCATTACTGTATTTTCTTACTGTATTTTTAGGGTTTTACAACATGTTCATAAATACCCAGGAATGCAAATGAATATTCCCTCTTAGTTGAGCCAGGGCCAGGGGAAATTTTGAAATTTTTGACTCAAACATATAAAAAAGATCAAGTTTTTAATATAATAATACTTCATTGGTATTTTGGCCATTTCCTGATTATTTAAGATAATGAACTTCAATGATAATGTAGAAATTAGAGATTGTGACCCTAACTGTTGTTATTTTTACTGTGAAAATTTAAAAGAAAACATTTGTTTAAATAAAATGCTGAATGGTAAACAGTTTAGTAATTACATACATACTATGAACTAAATTTTTTTTCATTAAAATTAAACAAACGATAACATTTGGTTACTTTTCAGTGAAGTAGTAGTGAGCATACATAACAAGTAAGAAGAACTTTTACAACAAAATTCCAAGAGATCCACTTTGCCGTCAGCAGTAGAAATAATATTTTTTAATAGATATTTTGGAAGTGTGGTTTCTAATGAATAGATAGTCAGAAAATTATCCATTTATTAGCTAACCTGTCATGAAGTGCCTAGAAATTCTTCCCAAAACACAGATGGGCCTATTATGGTTATAGTTCACTGGATTCTTGGAACCCATTTTACCTTCCTCAGAACCATAGCACTTTGTTCATTTGCAACATCTGAAAGAAGCATAAAAAATGAAAACCTATTAATCTGGAGATTTCTGACTTCAAAAACTAGGGGAGTAGAAATTAGATTAAAAACAAAAAGTCTTTTGTCTTTAACCAAAGTCAGACCAGTTTATTTCATTGCAAATATTCTCCCCTTTTTGTGCCATTATTAAAAACAACAAATTATGTCTTAGGTGTGGATTTGGAAGTTACTATGGAACAATAGGCGGCCCAGTCCAGTTCTTCAGTGCACAGTTAAAACCCAGAGAACAGTACCTTGCACCTAGAAAGAATTTATACACAAACCCAGGAAAGAAAGGAACTGGATATGGGTAAGATGTTTTCAGACATTTATTTTGTTTGCTTTGAATTTAAAAAAATATATAATAATGTTCAAAATTGCAAAATCCTGAAGTCACCATTATGGACTTTTCTTCCTTAGCTACACAAGTCTTACCATCGGTAAACAGCCTTCCCACTCTGCTGATTTCTATGATGAATCAAAAGTAGCTTATAAGGTAAAAGAATCTATTTTGAAAACTTTATTGGACTCATAGCAGCCCCTCATATTATCATTACATTTTGCTTTGTTCCATCTATGTGACACATTTGGGCAATGGCCAGCCGCTGTAACCAATTGTGAGAAGTTTGACTTTTTTGGTTTTAGATTTCCACCTCTTGATATAGATCACTCAGCCTTTCCTGGGAGGGACTTTTAACTTCCGCTAACTAGAGCTCATCACATCTAGTTGGCTGTTTGATCCTGACTCATAGACTCCCTGTAGGGCTCAGTAGAACTGTCCAATAAGGTTTCTTGGGCTGTAATCTTTATGGGAGTAGAGGGTCAAGTCCTATACCACTGTGTCACTAGGATTCCTTCTTGAACCTTAAATAACAAAACAAAAACAAATTCCTGCCACTGAGTTCACTCCGACACATAGTGTCCCCAGAGGACAGAGCAGACGAGGTTCTGAGACTGTAAATCTTTTTTTTTTTTT
>NW_022103906.1:57245492-57250159 GCF_000313985.2 Echinops telfairi | reverse complement strand
TTCACTATGGTAAGATTTTTTGTTCTGATGATGCCTTATACCTGATCCCTTAGACACCTCATGATCGCACAGGCTGGTGTGCTCTTCCATGTGGGCTTTGGTGCTTCTGAGCTAGATGGCTACTTGTTTACCTTCAAGCCTTTAAGACCCCAGACGCTATACCTTTTGATAGCCAGGCACCATAGCTTTCTTCACCACATTTGCTGTTGGGCCCCACAGCTGATATAGGTGAACCCCTATCCTCCAGGACTCCTGAACTTTCCTACGATCCATGAAAAGTTCTAAGTAACAGGGAGGAACCAGGATTTGAGCTAGAAATGAATCTTTTTCTATGCTATCATGTTGCCCAGATCCACGGATAGATTTTTTTGAATGATAAATTAGTCCCTATACTTGAAATACATGTGTATGTATCCTAAAGGAATCATAGTTGTACTCAGTTAGGATAAGTAGGAACATATTTTCTATCATGTAAACAGAACTTTCTAACAAAGACATTTTAAAAAACTGAATCCAGTAGTATGTATTAAAGAATCTACATACTGTATTAAAATTTTAAAAATTTGGTCTAGATCACTTTCTTTCTAACTTACGTAATGTATGCTATATAATTTCAAACTCTCTAATTTACAGAAAGAGAATGAAGAACACCGTCACTTACTTAAAGGGTCGCCTTTCAAGTTAAATTCTTACCCAAGGGAATATTTTGATGCAAATCCTTATTTTCTTGATAAACCTTTGCCACCAATTAAAAAAGTAGAGAAGCCAGCTACACTTACAACTCCCTTTAAGCCCAGTTCTCCTGCTAAAAAGGTGAGTTAAGATTTTTTTAAATTAAAAAAAAAAGATTTAAAAACATATCTTTTAAAAACAAGGAATATACTTGCTGTAACATTATTTTATCCCCCAGGTAAATAATAAAACTTTATGTGAATACTGAGACATGACCCCTGTTTGTACAGAATAACGTTGCCACAAAGAATGATGAGTGTAGAGATGATAATGAAGCACATCCAATGGAATTTACACTCAATTTTTGAAGTGTCTTGTCTAAATCCCAGGCCTTGGATTTTTTTTTTTCACAAGCCATAAAATGTCAGACACCTTTTGCTTTTTGAAATGGTATACAAATGGCTCTTTTTTGAGAGGTTTGCATGTATGCAAAACAATAGAAGTGCTTCTGACTATTTATACACTTAGTTTAAATTTTAACCCCCACCCATGAATTGCCTGTTCATTTCCCTGTGGATTGGAAAATAAAGCTTGTCTTTTTCTTGACCTGTAAGATCTTTCTGTATCTTCGGTAGAGAGATAACTGCCATTGAATTGCCACTGACTCATGGAGACCTTAAGTACAGCAATGAAATGTTCAATCCTGTACCATCCTGATGGTCAGTGGTAAACTTGAGCCCATTGCTGTGGCTACTATGCCAGTCCATCTCACTGCGGCCTCATTGGTCCTCTCCTTCTGCAAAATACCATGTCCTCCTCTAGTGATTGATCCCTATTGATGACATGTCCAAAGCAGACAATTCAGACCATGTTCTGTTGTGACTCATGTTTTTCATTGGCAAGTATTTGCAAGTAGACCCTTAGGCTTACTAGTCCGTTCGCTTCTGCTAGCGCCACTGAAATCTGCCCACCGTGAGGGGTGCTGCTGGGGTGTGTGTGCTAAGAATACTTTTTATAGTCTGTTGATTCTTTGATTTGGGTTTCGGCATTTTTTGCTACTCAGAAATGTAAGCATTTGGTGTTGTCGGTTGTTGGCCAGTTTTAGCAGTCCTTTTTGTGGAGTTTCATGTCACTTTCATACAGACTTTCATTATCACCACTATTGTAAAAGACATGCATTGTTAATTTCACTTATTAGTTTTGTAAGTTTGCATTTAAATCTTCATCAAAAAATGTATTTTTGACTTAAAGAGTGTGGGAAAGATGCAGCTTAATGTTTAACCTTTTTCAAAAATCTAACTTTTGGAATACGAGGAAATTTTGGGGGAGGATGGAGATGTTCGATATTTTATTTGTGCTAGTTGTTTCAAGAGTGTTATATATTTGTTACAGCTTATAGATTTATAAACTTTCTTGAGTGCAGTTTGTTGTATGTGAATTAGACTTCAATACAACTTTTTTGAAAAATTAGTTTCTTTTTTTTGAAAAATTAGCTTCTAATTCTAATATTACTCATGGAAAAATTGATTTTTACACTGTGTCTTTAAAATACCACATTGATTAGAAAAAAATCCAATTATTTAGGGCATAGTTCTGAATTATAATTATATTTGATATATTTATTTCTATCAGTATCAAATTGTTTTAATTATCATTGCATTCTAATATGGTGGTCTTATCTCCTCTTGTTACTTTTTTTTAAAGTCACATTACCAATTCTCTAATATTAATTTTCCAGAAGTTTAAATTATTTTATACAGTTCAAAAAAATCCTTCAGCATTTTGCAATAAAAAGAAATATTTAGACTTTTGGATGAATAACATTTTTAATTTGAATCTCCTGATCTAGGAATTAAACAAGTTATAAAAATCATCTTTTATATTTCTTATAGTTTTATAATTTACTTTGTAGAGGTTTATATATTTTGTTTATCCCTGGTTATTTTAAGATTGTGGTGAATATTTTTCTCCCTTCTACTTTTTCCTCATAATATTTTTCTTTATAGAAGCATTTGTGTGTTTTTTAAAAAAATAACCATCCACTCCATGAAGCTTACAAATATGCCCTAATAGGTAGTCTACTGATTTTCTTCATGTCTTCGGGCATATGATGTTTTCTGTAACTAGATTTGCACCCTCCTTGCAACATTTCTCTCTCCGATGCCATACTCATGCCTGCTTGCTTAGGGAGCACTTCCTGACTATGTCTCAGCTAGAGTGGCAATAGTCACCATCTTGATTTTAATGGGTTAGCATTTCTTCTTTTTCATCCTTTGGCTTTGGCCTTGGTGTTAAGTGGATATCATGGAATGAACGCCCCTTGGCAATGTTGTCTGAATCTTTCAATGGCATATATAATATTTCATTTAAATTATTTAATTAAATATTTTCGTAATAATTATTTTAAGCACGACTGCTGTCATACTTTTTGGTATGTCTTGTCTTATTTTGGTATAAGTAAATGTTGGCATCTTACAATAATTGAAGTGCTTTCCTTCTTTCTCTGTGCTCTGTAACAGTTCAAGTTACATGAGAACTGTCTGGTCCAAGAAAGCTCACATTAATTCTTACAGAAAGTGTTTGGGACTTAACTCTAACTTAGGGGTAGCGATTGTTAATCTTCTCAATTTGGAGCATTTTATCCTTTTAGGTTTTCTACATGAATAAAATTTCATCATTCGTATTTTCTTAAAAGTCATTCATTTCACTTAGGTTTTCAAGTTAATGATAGAGATTTATAAAAATGCTATTTTGTTTATTTGAATATTTATTTGGATGGGTTTCCTCCAACCTTGTTTGCTGAAAGTGTGGGGGACTGAAAGCACTTGTTGATGAAGATCAAGAATTGCAGCCTTTAGTATGGATTACAACCCCATGTAAAGACGACCAAAATCTTCACAACTGGACCAAATGGAGGAAAAGATCGTGTGTCCAAGATTTCATCTTGCTTGGGATCCACAATCAATGCTCATATAAACAGCAGTCAGGAGTTCAAAAGACATGTTCCCTTGGGTAAATCTGCTGCACAAGACCTCTCTAGCTTATTGAAAAGCAAGGATGTTATGTTGAAGACTAAGGTGTGCTTGACCCAACCAATGGTATTTTCAATTTCAAGTTGGACATTGAATAAGAAAGACCAAGAAGAATCAATGTATTTACATTATAATTCAGGTGAAAGATACTGACAGTTCCATAGACTGCCAAAAGAACAAACAAACCTGTCTTGGAAGAAGTATAACTAGAATGCTCTTTAGAGGCAAGGATGGTGAGACTTCATCTGCAGTACTTTGGGCTTGTTGTCAGGAGAGACCAGACCCTAGAGAAAGAAGTCAGGTTTGGTAAGGAAGGGAGGCAGCAAAAAAGAGGAAGGCCCTCGACAAGATGGCCTGATACAGTGGCTGCATCAATGGCCTAAACCATTGTGAGGATGGCGCAGGCCTGGCCAGTGTTTCCTTCTGTTGTGCATAGGGTCCCGATGAGTCAGAACTAACCGGATGGCACCTAACAGCAACAATGGGTTTCCCCACTATTTTGCCGCTCTTAATTCTAATGTATATTTGTAGGTTTTTTTAATATATCACTTGCCGTGTGTTGACCACATACAGTTTCCTATTTTCAGTTAATGCTTTTGATTTTAGTTCTTAATTTTGCTTTTCTTAGATTTTCTTTTTATGTGATGTTCTTCAGAATAAACTATATGCCCCAATCTAGGAAACTTGTAAAATTATAGCCATATATTTCATATTAATTAAATCTTTAAGTTAAAGATTAATTTTAATTAAAACTTGGGCACAGCAAGAGTAAAGTTGCCTAATGAAATGGATTATGATTCTATAGGGATTTCTTGGTGACTATATGTAATATCCTAATTCTAATGTAGCTTTTATGAGGAAGTTTCCACCGCCCCAATGGAATTTTTCTTTCAGAGCTATGTATTTAAATTTTTTTACAAAACAACCTTATCACCTTCAAAGTACTCTCCAT
This sequence comes from Echinops telfairi, assembly GCF_000313985.2. Taxonomy (NCBI): domain Eukaryota; kingdom Metazoa; phylum Chordata; class Mammalia; order Afrosoricida; family Tenrecidae; genus Echinops; species Echinops telfairi. Next base: position 57,245,503 of record NW_022103906.1, on the reverse strand, counting down.
TACATTTAATA
>NW_022103906.1:57240252-57244447 GCF_000313985.2 Echinops telfairi | reverse complement strand
TTTCTGCAGCATTTTTCCGGAGCAGGAAACAAAATTTCACAGCTGCATGTTGCTCTCTTAAATTGGCCATCATAAAAAACAAGGTCCAATAGAAACTGCTTTTAGGAAAAAAATTCACTGTGACCAGAGATAACCTTCCCAGGTGATACCACTGGGTATACTAACTCAGAGCAAGTTGCTTGTTCCTGCTCTCTGAGCAGGAAAAATGCATACTACAAAACCCCTGTCCGGGGAAGGGTTTTTTCCGTTTGAGGGTGGGGTACCCCCTCGTGAGAGCTAACAATTTTGTCAAATCAGTTAAAATTTTCGAAGTAAATATTTGTCTGTTTTATGGATAAGTTGTAAAATGTGAATATAAAGTAGATTATATTTTCCTGTCATTTTTTCCCCCAGTGTCTTCCCCGTCATTGACTGGCATCTAGTAAACTCATGTTCCCCCGGCCTCCCTGTCTGGCAAACCTTACCCTTGGTCTCTTAAAATCCTCTGGTTCTGAGCCCTAACTCCTTTTCCTACCAAAGTAAATCTGACACCACATTCAATTCCTTTAGCAATGAGCCCACCTTTACCTTGTTGACATCCTGATCTGATAAATTGTCACTAAAGTATTAATGTTTGAAAATAGTTTGTAATGTTACCTTCCTCTGTAAAGGAGCTGATGGCATAGTGGTTACACCTTGGGCTGTGATCCTCAAGGTCAGCAGTTCTAAACCACCAGCAGCTCTGTGGCTAAACCACCAGCAGCTCTGTGGGAGAAAGACAGAGCTTTTACTACTGTAAAGAGTTACAGTCTGGGAAACTCACTGGGGTAGTTAGTTCTACACTGTCCTCAAGGGGCACTGTGAGTTGTTGGCCTTGATGGCAGTGAGTGCACGTTTGTGTTTGGGAGCTTTCGGAGTCACACGGAGTGGTAGGGAGATCCTTTGCTGGTGTTTGGATTAAATCGTACAGATAAGTTTCTCTAAATGCAAAACCAAGTCCATAAGAAACAAAAAGTGGATTAACTTTTTCATAATGTAACTTTGTAGAAAGGTGGGTTTGTTTGTTTGTTTGTTTGTTTGTTTTGTTTTACAAAATCACATTAAATTCTCTCATTTTTATTTGTAGGATGGTGGAATGAAGGCAGGAACATTTGACCCTTACCCATCACATTCTGTTGACTCTTATGGGGCTAAATTGCTAAAACAAAGTCCTGGTAAAAGTGATAGGATTTTTCACCCTCCAGGTGGACCAAAGAGCAGACCAGTGATAAGCATAATGACTTTAAATGTCAAAAGGTAGGAATCTCTTACATCAAACCCGTTAGCCAGGGTGAATTGTTTTTACTCATTAGATATACTTTTAAAAAATCTTTATTTTATACATACTTTAAAAAAAAAAGAACAAAGATGGAAACGTTAAAAGTTATTTTTTATCCATCATCTGAAATTCTCAATTGCGAAAGCGTAATTTGCCTATACTAAGCTACTCTTTCCATAATTTTCAAACCAAACTTATAATACATTATTGTGAGTCCTTTGAAATTATTTGAAATACATTTAGGAGGGAATGTTACCATTTCTGTTTCCCAAGAGGAGTTTTAGCCCATGTTAAAATGATGCCATGTCGGGGCCCCAGATTTTCAGCCATTGTGAGGAATCTTAACAACTGTTGAGCTCCTCTGTGTCCTTCTTAGCTCTGGAATAACTATAGATGAGAATAGGAGATATCCATGTTAATTAAAAATGCAGTTACTAACACTTTATAAATGCTTTGAGAAAAAGTATACATTATTAAAATGTCTTAAAACCCCGATGAACTCAGTTTTAAGGCATTTTTAGAAATATATGTATACATATATTATTTAAATGCTTTAAAATTTTGATTTTATCAAGGTTTTGAGAGTGTCCAGAGGAATGTCTTGGAAATTTAGAATTTGAATTAGAGAAAGATGAGCTGTCATTCTTTTTCAGAAGTGCAAGATCATAAACAATTAAGTTGAACAATTCATTTGATTACCTTTCTATTTTTTGAAATTGTATATTGCCATTTAAGCTCACTTCTTTCTAACTCTGACAAAACAACACACTGAAGTAGGTGAAAGAGAACATATTTACATTCTTTTCTTTTTGCTAAAACCAGCAGTGCATTTTTATCCTTGGGTGCAGTGATTATTATACCAACCCTTTTCTTGCTGTTAATTGCTGTTGGATCTTTTCTATCTGGAGAATAGAACTGAGAAATTACTGCAATGCCCTAAGCAGGGATAAAAGATTAACTTTCAAATAATGACAAATTTATCTTCTGTCTAATAATTTTGAGCTTATTGAAATCTCTATGTTACCACAAATGTTATTGTAAGTGAAGGTGTAGCTTCTTCTATCTGGATTTTAGAACTAGTAAACCTCTGGATGGTAAATACTTAGAGCTCAGTCCATGGGTGTTTCCTTTTTAAATTACACTTTCTAATGATTTCTAATTACAAGTGGTCTTAAAGGTAATTTAATGAGATTTTGTTTGACACAAAAAGTTTTAAAATAATATGTAGGCAAATTACCTGTGCTTATAAAATTTAATGTTTTTTGCTAGAGACAGTAACTGGATTAGAGGTTCTTGGGGGTACAGCAGGGCGTGTAGGTGTGCATGGGAGGTGGAGGTAATAGGGAGCTAATATCAAGGAGTATAAGAAGGAAGAAAATGTTTTGAAACTGATTGTGGTAGCGATTGTACAACACTTTGATAAGACTGAATGGTATGCTGTCTGGATTACGTCCTAATAAAATGGTTTGGAAAAAAATTAATATGCACTTAATTTTGAATTTTAGGGCACTAAATATGAAGAACTACAAGACTGCTTCAGTACAGTCCTATTAAGAGCTGGAAGACAAATTGCTTTCTCCTTCCTGCCTACCAGTAATTCATTATCAAGTGTTAATTACTACCAAAAAAAAAAGAGATATGGACCGAGTAGCTCAAACATTTGAAACCAATTTAAGCCTGCAACTCCAAACTCTTCTTTGTGTTAGTACTACTACTTGATAAATAAACAGTATTTGATCATTTAACATGTCAATACTGATCTGTGTATCTTTGGACACCATGGCTCAGACTCCACTCCCTAGTAATGTGCTAATTCCAACTCACAGCAACCCTACAGGGGAGGGAAGATTGCCCCTTTGAGTTTTCAAAGCTGTAATCTTTGTGGGAGGAAAAAGTCTCATCTTTATTCCGCGGCGCAGCTGGGGGGTTCAGACTGCTGGTTGTGTCATTGGCAGCCTAACATGTGACCCACTACACCACAGGGCTCTCCTATAACAGAGTGTGTCATACTGATTTACAATATTGTCATCTATAGTGAGGTCTGTCCACAGACCCGTGTCTGTAGAAATATGAACTCCACCTCATCAGACCAGCAGCACACGCAGTGGGCAGGTGTGGGCAACATGCTCCCAGCCATCCCCGGGTGGGCAGGAACTCCTTCTGTTAACTCGTAACCTTGCCTCTGGCTTCCCTCTGGAATTGGAGAACTCCTTACAGAAATAGTCAGCCTGACGTAGCCACCCTCTGAGCTGGCATAAACTTCTAGATCATGCAATCCCAGACAGGAACTTCATCTAGGACCAGGTGTCCCACTCCATCTCAACATCCCCTGCCACTGGAACTTGGCCGGCAGAGGGCGCTGACCCTTAACCAGGTGCCCTGCCCCCCTACAATTCTCTCCTTTCTGGGCCCTGCCCCACTCTATTTTCTCCTCCCAAACCCTTCCCTTGATTTTTCCATTTCCCCCTGTTTTTCTGTTCTTCCCCACACCCCCTTTTCTTTTCTCTTAAGCTTTTTTGTTTGTTTCTTTACTGTTTTCTCTTTCCCTATCGTTTTGGTTTTGGTTATTGTGGGTTTTTTTCTTTCTTTTTCTTCCCTTTTTATTTTCTTTTCCTTCTTTTTAGTTATTAATTTCTTGAGATTTTAAACAATATTGTTTGCTTGTTTTCCTCCACTTATTTTTCTTTATTATTATTATTTTTTCACTGTTATTTTTCTGTCTCATCTTCTCTTCTCTTTTTGTCCCACCGGGTAGGAAACAGCAACTGTGTCCATATGACCAAACCACAACCATACCTCCTGCAGCCTCACCCTCTGAGCAAGGTTCACCACCTGCTCTGGACCACTTGATCACTGATAGATAGCAGCCAACATCAGGCAAACCCACACTCAACTATA
>NW_022103906.1:57219955-57239512 GCF_000313985.2 Echinops telfairi | reverse complement strand
AGCTGATGCCAGGGGCTTAAGTGTAGAGCAAACGTTTTGAGAATGATGAGGGCAATGAATGTACAAATGTGCTTTACACAAATTGATGTATGTATGGATTGTGATAAGAGTTGTATGAGCCCCTAATAAAATGATTTAAAAAAGAAAGCTGTCACCATCAATATACAGTCTACAAAGACAAAAATAGACACAATCAAAGGATGGGAAAATATATCACCCTAATGGCAATCGAAAGAGCAGAGTGGCAATATTAATTTCTGATAAAATAGTCTGTAAGGCAAAACCAGCACTAAAGACATTAAATAGGAGAGTCATGAGATAGTGATTAAAGGGACGTAGCCATAGTAAATATGGAATAGTCTCAGAATGCATAAAGCAAACTCTTAAAGAATTGAACTGAAAAATAGACAACTGTACAAAAGATGTTATTAAATCAATTTTATTTTTCTGCCTTTCATTAGTTGCAATGGATTTTCCTTAATGTGCTTTTTCATAGTAGCACGTGCTACATATTTTGGTGTTTCTAGCTGTCACTCAGATGAATGCACCAGGCTAATGGCAACCCCATGTGTTACCAAGCAGAACTGCCCCAGATATTATTCTTGAGTTTTTATCAGGAGCCCTGGTGGTGGTGTGGTTATGGGTTGGGCTGCTGTCCACATGGTCAGCAGTTCCAAGTCACCAGCTGCTCCTGGAGAGAAAGGCTGGGCTGTTTACTCTCCAAACAGTTATAGTCTCAGAAACCCACAAGGGATTCACTGTGAGTCGGCACCAACTGGTTGTCAGTGAGGTGAGTGAGTGTTAGTGAGTAGTCTATGGAAGCAGATAATGTCAAGTGATTTAATGTATACATGCCACCAGAGTCTTAGAAAGAAGTGGACACCCACATGGGTTAAACCTCCACTGAACTTCCCTGGGCCATTGACTGGGGATGTGAATAGTTTTGACCTCAGAGAGAGTGCATAGGAAAATGTATTAATACAGATATAGTTAGCTTAAAATTTAACAGTTTGCTGTTCACTCTCGATTCATTTTTACTTTTTCTAGTGTGTATTTTCTTTTTCTTTTTTTTTTTCCTGTAGTGAAGTTCTGGTTATATTTTGATGTCACCAATGATTTTTTTTAGGGGGGAGGCAAATCTAGAGAGATAGTAACTAGATTAATATATCCTTAGGGCTATATCTGGTGAGGCTGGGGTGCAATAGGGAGCTAATGACAATGGATACAAGAATGAAGAACATGATAAAAAAATTGATTGTGGTGATGACTGCATAACTCTTAAATACATTTAAAACAATGCATTGTATCATCCACATATACACAGTATATGTCAATAAAATAGTTTAAAAATTATGTTAATGATATTATCCACATTAAAAGAAAAAGGTGGATATAAAAACGTTTCAATAAAGAATGACTGAAATTTCTAAATTTCAAGATACCAAAATACAAGATACCTGAAAAAAAAAAAAACAAGCAGCAGATTAAACATAAAAGTCATACCAGGGTACATTATAATAAAGTTATAGGAACCCAGTGGTCAAGATAAGAATCTTTACGTCTGCTAGAGAATAGAGCCACACTATGTATACAATGAAGAATTCTCATCAGAAACTATGTAAGTCAAAAGATAGCGACATCTTCAAAGGGCTCAAAGAAACTGCCAACCTGGAATCACACACACACGCACACACACAGAAATGTACAATTTAAATATTAAGGCAATCTGGTGAATCCCCTCTGACCATAGATCAGGGATGTGAAGAGCCTTGCTGTCATGCTTTGGAAAGTCGATTATTGCAGTGAATTATTAATACCTTATCATTTGATCTCCCTTTTGATCCATTTAAAATGTGTTCTAGTTTTTAATATTTTCTGCTTTATTTTCAGTTGAGGTTTTTATATGTTATGCTTTGTTATTGTTCGTTTTTTTGGGAAAAAAGTTTTCCCGTGTATTAAATCCAGGATAGAAAATTCTGTATTTGACATCCAGGAAACCCAGGAAAAGGACTGTAACTGGGTTAAAGGTTCCTTGGGGGCATGACAGGAGAGGTTGGGGGTAGGTATTGGGGGTTTAAGAGCTAATAACAAGTACAGGAAAGTGTAGTATTAAGTTTGGGGGGTAGGAGGGCCAGCCCCCACCGCTACTACCCAGGGGTTCAGAAAGCACAATTGTATGGTTGAGATATATAAGTATTATATTAAAGTCATCGAGAGCATGAGAGATATTACAATGATGCAGTCAGACACATTACATGGTAGCATTGCTCACCTCAGCCCCACTTGGTCCACATGGAGAGAGGGGGAAGGGAAGGAGGACGGGACAGGGAACAAGGGGGAGAGGAGGGAAGAGGAGAGAGAAGAGAGGCGAGCGGGACGAGTGAGAGCCCAGTGAGAGAGAGCTCTCTCTTGCTAGCCCAGGCCTATATCCCTTTTTGGGGGCGTGCAAGCCCACTAATTACAGGTAAAGACATATGTCACAGGAAGGGGTTGCACTATAGGTTATACAGCAATGAGAGGGGGTGGTCTAGGGACCTACACGCAATAGGAAGAGGAGGGATTGGGGGTATACATGTGACAAGATGGGCGGATCCTAGATTTAGGATGGCAACTTAACTTTGGATGTCACAGAGCTGGTTTGACTTGTTCCTGGCTCAACTGATAGAGACCATTATCAATAGGATGTGAACTCAGCCTACAGGAGCCTGTCCCAGCAGCAGGGAGCAGGCCCACTGCAGTCTGGCAACTAATTTCAGGGAAGATGCCTGCTAGCCTCTACCTCCCCCCACAAGAAAGAAGAAATGTTTTAAAATTGAGGATGGTAATGATTATACAACTCTTCTTGATATGATTGAACCATTGAATTGTATGGTAACTGGTGTAATATTTAGGTTTTGTGCCCACATGGCACATGTAAGAAGATATGGGTAGAGTGTAGCCTGTCAATCAGGTCACAGCTTAGTGTGACCAAGATAAATGGCTCTCTGGAGGCTGCCCACACCGGCCCCCACTCCCACCCCCTTTCACCTTCCTGTTGCCGAGGCACAAGACTTTACACTCACTGGCCTGTTATCTTCCTGCATTCAGTGTCATTGCATGTGTTGAGTCTGAAGAGGAACTTATAGAGTGGTATAGAACATATGGGCTAATATTGGACTTAGAGACTTGATCTGGACTGGGCTAGGATGTTTTCTCAATATTCAATTGCGCTTGTATATGAAGTTTTTTCTAACATATATGAACCTCTATGAATTTGTTTCTCTAGTCTACCCAGACTAACACGCCTCATATTTCAAAATTAATCAGTTCTATTAATAAATTTTAAAAAATCATATGACCACCTGAATAAACACAGAAAGAACATTTGAAAAATTTAACAGGATATTTGGGTAGCTAACAGCCATGGGATAACAAAATAACAGGTATTTTGTCTTCCTGTCCCGGTGGCATAGTGGGTTAGATTTTGGGCTGTTAAACCCAAGGTCAGCTGTTTGAAACCACTACTCTTTCTGTGGGAAAAGGATGGGGCTTTCTACTCTCTTAAAGAGTTACAGTCTCAGATACCTACAGGGCCAGTTCTGCCCTGTGCTACAGAGTCTGTGAATTGGCATTGACATGACAGTGAGGTGTGTTTTTAAAAATTTTTTAAATCATCTTATTTGCGACTCATATAGCTTTTATCACAATCCATATATCCATCCATTGTGTAAGGACATTTGTACATTTGTTGCCATCATCATTTTCAAAACATTTTCTTTCTACTTGAGCCCTGGGTATCAGCTCCTCAATTTTCCCCCTCCCTCCTCACCCTCCTTCATGAACCCTTGAGAATTTAGAAATTATTTTTTCATGTCTTACACTGATCCTTGTCTCCCTTCACCCACTTTTCTGTTGTCCCTCTCCCTGGGAGAGATCATATGTAGATCATTGTGATTGGTTCCCCCTTTCTCCTCCCACATTCCTCTTACCCTCCTCGTATCATTACTCTCATTATTGGTCCTGAGGGGTTTATCTGTCCTGGATTCCCTGTGTTTCCAGCTCTTATCTGTACCTGTGTACTGCTCTGGTCTAGCCGGATTTGTAAGGTAGAATTGGGGTCATGATAGTGGTGCGGGGGAGCATTAAAGAACTAGAGGAAAGTTGTATGTTTCATCGGTGCTATACTGCACCCTGACTGGCTCGTCTTTTCCTTGTGACCTCTGAGTAAGGGGATGTACAATTGTCTACAGCTGGGTTTGGGTCTCCACTCCTTATACCTCATTCACCGTGATATGATTTTTCATTCTGGGTCTAGAGGTTTGTTTTGTTTTGTTTTTTAAGCAAAGGGTAGGTCACGATATAGTGTCTTATTCTTCTGAAGTAAGAGCAGGCATACTAGGGACCCAGTATCATAAGGTAATGTCTCTCCAGGGTTCCTTTCTTCCAATCCAATCAGCAATGTGAGCAGTTGTTTTTTGGACCTCTTTAGTTGAGCCCTAAGGGCGTGGTGATTACACATTGGGCTGCTAACTGCAAGGTCAGCAGTTCGAAACCACCACCCACTCCTCAGGAGAATGATGGGGCTTTCTACTCCTGTGAAGAGTAACAGCCTCGGAAGCTCATGGGCGGGATAGTTCTACCCTGTCCTACAGCACTGCCAAGTCATCATCAACTTGATGGCAGTGAGTTTGGTTGGGTTTTAGTTGACTGTAGGAATTGGGGAATGGGGAACTGATTCAAAATGCTGATACTTTTGCCTCATGTAATAAACTGTTTATCTCTGACCCATATTAGCTAAGGAGTCCTGGTTGGCACAGTGAGTAGTTCAAAGAGCTCGGCTGCTGACTGAAAGATTGGAAATTCAACCCACAAGGCCACTCTGTGGGAGAAAGATGTTTCAGATTACAGTCTTGGAAATGGCATGGTAGAGTTCTACTATGTCTTACAGGGCTATTGTAAATGGAAATTGGGTTCAGGTGCAATGGCTTTAAAAAACATTTGGTTCCAAGGGGGCTTCAAAAAGATTGTGGGAAAATTTAACTAAAGATAGTGGAATCTTTCTGTGAACTTTTTGAAGCCCCCTCATACAAGTAGGTTAAATCTCAGATCCTTTACAGTTCTTGATAACATAAGGATATATACCAAAGTCCCATTTCTAATTCTAAAATTGAATATATTTTAATAATCTACTAGGCAATTGGGATACTATGAAAAAATAATCTAAAATTATTTCATGTAGAAAAATACTTGAACACATTTTTTAGAAATTTATTTACATATCTTGGAAGGAAATAATTGATACAGTTTACTTGGTGTTCCTGGGAGGACAAAAAGAAAGAAATTTAATGTGAAAATAATACTAAATAAACCTGTTGCTTGTACATATGTAAGGTATATAGCTAACCCCCCAAAGAGAAGCCCACAGTGACCCTGTAAGACAGGATAGAACTGTCCCTGTCCCTTTCCCAGGGTAACACTCTTTTCGGAGTAGAAAGCCCAGTCTTTCTCCGGAGGAGCAGCTGGTGGTTTCAAACTGCTGAGTTATCAGCCCGACTCATCAGCACAATACCACCAGTTAATAAATAATAATATTAATTTTATTAAAAGAGCAAAATCCCTAAATTATTCCATTATATACTAAATTGAACCCAAATGTTGTAAAAACTAAAGTATGCCCATCTTAATGTTTCCTAACTGTACTCTGACTAGGTCTCTGTAGGTTAAAATCACCTTAACCACATCTCTCTACTAATCTACTACAATATACACACCTTTCAAATCAGACGCTAAAGTTCTGCTCCTAGGGCTGGAAGTTTCTTCATAACCGTCAGAGTTGTCAAAATGGTATTTCTCCCTTCTTGAGATATAAGTCATTTTTGGTAGGTCATTATGCTGATTACCTATTTTATCGTTCAAATGAAAATATTCCCGTTGAAGATTCCGCATCTCAAATTCCATGGCGTCCCTCTCGTTTTGTATGCTTCTCACGTAGTTCTCTAGCAGTAGTTTGTCTTCAGTGAGCCTGCTGATGCTGTTTTCAAATTTGACGTTTTCTTGACTGTGTTTCTTCAGTTCTTCTTTTAGAATCTGATTATCCGTTTTGATTTCCATCACCATTTTGGACAACATTTCACATTCCTTGGTTGTTTCTGACAAGCTATTCTTATAAATATTTGCTTCGGATTTGGCATTTTTTATTTCTTTGAGGAAAGTCTCTTGTGCAGTGTTTTGATACGTTTGAAAATTCTCCACTTCTCTCTCCATCATTTGTCTCACAGCAGTAGATTCTTCTAATGCTGTTTCAAGATCAAGTTTTTCGCTTTTAAGTGTCTCTATTATTTGAAGAAGGGTCTCTTGCTCAGCTTTCACCAGCCTCTCTGTCTCTCTTCGTTGCAGTATTTCCAGCTGGCTTTCTTTTAATTCCTGTTCCAGGGAGCTTTTGTCCATTAGAAGTTGGTATGTTTTTTTGTCTAGCATTTCCTTTTCATCTTTTAGCAATCGAACATTTGTTTTCATTGATTCCATTTCTATGCTCATTCGGTTATTTTCATTACTGACAATGGCAAAATCATTTTGAGTTTTGTGTTCCTTGCTTTTTAGTTGATCTAACGATTCTATCAGTTGTTGTTTCTCCAGAGAAAGTTGACTGTTTTTTTCCTCCAGAGTTTTATTTTGACATTGGAGGACATTGTAGTTACGGATCATATTTTTCAATTCTTTAAGATACTCTTCGCCATCTTCTTCTGATTTGGTCAACTTGCATTGAATAGTGTTGTTTTCTTCAGACAACTTCTTAAGTTGCTTTTCATACGTGTCAATTTTCTGAATCAGAGATTGTGTGGTAGAGACAAGAGGCTTTATTTTGGTTTTAAGAGTTCGATTTTCATTCTCTAGTTCTGCCACTTGTTTTTGTAGCTGCAGAGATTCTTTTAGGTAATTCTGTAAATAATGAATTTTTGCAACACACTGCTCAGTCACAGAATGAACTTTAGTTGTCTTCTCACTTTCATAGACAGCTGGTCCTTTTTTTACTATGAATGACTGCATGTCTTTGTCTTTCTTTGTGTGTTTTGTTTGCTCAAGGAATGAAAACGTATCTCCTGTGGCCCTAGAACAGCATCTTAAATCTGTAAGATCCTTGCCAGTGATGGGACTGTCTATATTATGTTTCTCACTCTTCTTTCCCCTGTGCAATTCACTCTTAGATAATTTTTTACACTTCCTACAAAAATTCACGTGAACTTTTGATACTGTTTGTCGGAGTGGAAGTAATTTGTTTATCAATGCCTCCAATTCTTTAATTCTTTTAGATTTTTTATCTTCACTTAAGATATTTTCAATATCTTCTTCCTTAACAAAATTAGCTTTTTCTTTGTGAATGGGGGACAGATCATATTTGTCCTTACTCTGCACATTTGTATCCATTTTTAAAGTCTGAAGTTCATTTGTAAGTGCCAGTTCCCGATCGTGTGACTTTTGAAGCTCTTCCTTCATGTGTTTGATAGAATGGCAGATGTCATCCAGGTTTTCACAACGTCCGTGCTTGAGAAAAGGCAGCGTAATTGTGGATTCGTCCAGAACGACCGTAACAGCTGGGGACACTCCGTTCTCAGGTGGGTTAGGCGGGAAACTATAGCGATTGTTAAGGTTTTTCAGCATGTTGGCACTTCCTGCAGTGTTCACACTTACATTTGACGCTGTAATGTTATCTGTTGATGTTCTCAGCGCTAGTGTGTCCTTGAAATGTATGTGGGAGGGAGTGCTTCGATCTTGAGAGACACTGTTAGCACTGTCACTCCTTAGCTTTTCTTCTGCGGACTGAAGAGATCTGGAGTCCTCACTGTGGTGCGTTTCTCCCCCAGAGAAGGTTTCTTCTTCGTCCTCTGTAGGCTAATGATCAGAAGGAAATCATTATAAACGCGCGCTCATTTGTCACGTGTTCAGCAACTTGAGAGTGTGCTCATAGAGGATTTGTCGATGGAACTAAAATGAGTTATTTCACCAAGGACTTTGGCGGTTATGAAATAAACAAGTATGTTTATTTAAGAACCGCTGTTTACATCTGTAACTCCGGTTTGCACAATTTGCTCAGAAATTGCCTTTATTTCCTTAGGGTGCGAGGCTGGTGAGTACCACTTGATTTTAGACATAGAAATTGAACCTTCCTCAAGAGCCCTTCATATCTCGATGGGGAAGATCAGAGCACCAGATCAGTTACGGAAAAGGGAGGAGGATTGTGGCTCCTGAGCGATGGTCAAACCCAGCCTGTATTTCTAGTTTCCAGTTGGCTCAGGGCTGCCATCGTCCTGGAGATGTGAGTTCTACTCCGGGGGGTGGGGTGGGAGTGGTGGGGCTACCGGGACTAAGGTTTAAAGCGCTGCTAGGGAATGCATCCCAGGTTAGTGACCCCTAAGAGTAGAAAGCCCTGAAGTAGACAGGGAGATGGTAAGAATTGCCTTCTCCTTCAGTTCACTCAGGGATCCCGAGGCTCCTGGAGGAGGACATCAGTGTCCTCCCAAACGCCTAAGAGAAAGGAGAATATTGTATAGGGATGGGATCGACACACGTCGTTTAGGGTTTGCAGGACCTGGGTTTCCTTGTTTTCATCTCTGGTCATCCATTCTTCCTAGGAATAAAGTTAGAATGTAAACGTGAAGAGAAATGACAGGAGCAGCATGTTTGTGCATAACTAGAGAAGCCATTTGTACCCAGTAACATACCAAATCATTTGCAATGAGTGTCCTGGAAGCTTGATTTCTTTCTGGTGTCAATTGTGGATTTTCTACTTCAATAATACTTTTGTTTAATATTTCACTGATTTCAGATTGCACCTTCAAAAGATAAACTGAGAATATTAGGATTGGATATATAAATGTATTAGTGTATGATAATAATAATAATAATAATAATAATAATAGGTACTATAATTCAAAGGTATATCTACCAACCCACTGTTATTGATGTGGACTTATCTTGACCCTATATAAGGTTTCTGAGGCTGCAAATCTTTACAAGATCAAATGGTCTCATCTTTCTCGTGAGGAATGGCTGGAGGGTTTGAACTGCCAACCTTTTGTTAGCAGTCTAATGCTTACCTGACAGTACCACTAGGGCTCTAAAACCAAATCCACTTCCATCGAACCCTTTAGGTTTCCGAGCCTATAAATCTTTACAGGGGCAAAAAGCCTCATCTTTCTACCGAGGAGCACCTGGGGGTTCAAACTGCTGACTGTTAGCTTGTCAGATCAACATGAAACCCACTAGGACACCAGGGTTCAGGTATCTAAATGTCCTGCACACCAAAATTATTTCCCATTTTGTAGAATGTAAAATATGGCTTTTAGTTTATTGTCATCTCTGACTCTAAGAAAAGTATGTTCTTATACATGACATGATTATAAAATTACAAAAGACTGAATTTAGAAAAAAGGTAAAATTTGTATGAATGAAATAATTTTAGATTACCATTGCATAGTAAATGATTGAGTCAGTCCGAGACCTTTGACATCTACCACCAAATCCACTCTGCTACCCTCAGGAGGAGCTAGCTGGTCCTCTCATACCGCTTCCCTGCAGTTGTTTCCCACACAAGGACATTGGGAGGAAGTTTGGAATGAATTTTAGAATTTTCGTGTTCTGTACCGTCACAGTCTGTCCCCTCTCCTTTTGCTAATACCACCTCTTCCTTCTTCTGGACAAAGTTCATGTTCTGTTGGTGATTCTGACCCCATCCTAGCTCCATATTTGCACATGTGACTCAGCTAAGAAAGTCAGATCACTGCACTCCTCTGGGCGGTCGTTGGTTCAAGTCTTGCATGTGAACCAGTCATCTGGAATCTGGCTGAGGCCAGATCAGTATAAGAGAAAAAGACATGCTCTTCTATCTGCCTGACTTGCAACTAGAAGGACAAAGGCCTACAGCTACCAGAGCCTTTTTGCCAGACCGACTCTGAGCATCCATTACTCTTGAAAGCAGAGTCAAGATATGGAGTGAGACTTAGTCCCGATGATGTGAATATTGATCATATGGGTGAGGCCGTCTCTGAAGTGTATTATCACTCAGTTACTTGAGCCAATGAATGATGTATTTTTTCCTGAAGCCATATTGACGTGGGCTTTATAGCACTTGTAATGAAAGAGTACTTCTTTGTAGACTATCTTTTGGTAGGATTTTGAAGGTGTGTTTGAGCAATTTGAGGAGCTCTGTGTGAATCACATCTAAATACAAGCATAACAGAGAGAAGGGCATGGTTTTCTCAAAACCAACATTGAGCCTGGAATATGTTGTGGTTTCTCTTAGATAACAATCAGTATGAATTAATCAACTGGTCAGTGGGCTCAGCCTATAAGAATGGGGTGATATTTGATTATTTCCCATGTGTACATTAAAACAACATACCATGCTAACATTCTGCAAAGTCTGTATTCGGAGAGCCTGAAATGATTCCAGTTGATGCTGAAGAGCCTATAAAAAAAATTAAACAAAGTGCAAGATTGAATAATTTTAGGTTAGTAAGCATCACTTGAATGATTATGACTTTTTAATATCCCTCAAAGTGGCCTATTTGTTGTTTAGAAAGGACCGTACGAATGCCAGGTGACTCTTAGTCATTCTTGCTACCTAGCCAATGGATTTTCATGTAGAGTTTTGGATAAAATGGAGAAGCCCAGATGCATTTGTTGTTATTGTTAGGTGCCATCAAGTCGGAGCCAACCCATAGCGACCTTAAGCACAACAGAATGAAACACTGCCCCATCCTGCACCATCCTCACGGTGGTTCCTATTCTTGAGCCATTGTTACAGCCACTGTGTCAATCCATCTCCTTGAAGGTCTTCTCCTTCTTTGCTGTCCATCTACTTTACTAAGCATGGTGTCCTTTGCACAGTCTTTTAGTGACAATAAAATGGATTATACCCACTTTCAACGCTGATCGCGGTTGGACTTGAGTTTCTGATTCTGCTCTGTAGCCACATTCTAAAACACAAAAGGGAAAGACCATCATGTGACGTAATTCTTACGTTACTGTCTTAAGCATGTGTACCCCAAAGCAGGCACCCATATTTCTAGGATAATGAGACAAAGAGATGAGAACTTTTGTTATCGACATTAGAAAGAACCCTCTGCTTGTCACAGAAGGAATTATTCGCTCTTTGCTTAAAATATCTGCTAGAGGTTGTTAATGTGTTTTTAGTTTTAGAATAAGCCACTCACTTGCCGCACCAAACTCTCAAAAATCCAAATATCTTTGTTTCTGGGATATGAACTACGGCCATAGATATCCCAAGCACAAACGAGGAATCCTTGTGAAAAGGAGGTCCTGGGTAAAGGACTTTACAGTCTCTGTGAAACTCCCGCTTTATCATGGGAGTTGGAAACAATTTGGTGCTAATAGCTTTGCTTTGGCTGATAGGAAAAATTGAAGTAACTGATTGTAGCTTCTCCCTTAAGCAACATACGAGAAAGAGCTGTATGCTCCTCTTTAGAAGCGAGAATAGAGATCTGCAACGATTTGCCAATTTTCCGACTTACATCCCTCACCATCTACACATAAGCTTATTTGATTACTCTGTATCGGTTTCACCAAAGAACATAAATCAACTTTCAATGTCACAGGTGAAATAACAGTTATGATTGGATGCTACCCTGGGTTGAGAATTTCTGTCTGCAGGGAAATAGAAAAAAAAGTTTATCTTTTCTTTTGGAATGTTAGTCTGCTAGATGTTCCAGAGATGGCTGTAAAGTATGGCACCGTTTTCCCCATCTGGCCCTCATCCCTTGAGCAACACTGGTTCTGGGTGGGCCTGGAGCCGATCCCACCTCCAATAAAAAGATGGGGAGGGGATTCAGCGAAGCTATCGGCACCTTGCTTAGTTTTGCATTTGTATTGGGAAGAAAATGGTAGTTAAACTCTTTCTTGGTAGTCTGCAAAGTTCATCCCAGAGAGATTAAAAAGGAACTCGAAGTAAGGTCTGGACCAATGTAGGAAGATATCATAAAGTTTCTAGACCCTAAATTAATGAATTCAAGTAGACCCAAGTGCAAATCAAAAAGAATAGGTCGCCTAGAATCCTATGACCCAGAACACATCATTGTGAATCTTACTTGTCATCCTTTAGTCAGAAGAGCCCTGGCAGTGTGGTGGGCGGTGCGTTGGGCAAGTCCAGCACTTTGAAACACCAGCTGCTCCATGGGAGGAAGCGGAGGCTTTCTACTCCCTGAGGCTTTCTACTCCCAGGAAGAGTGACAGTCCTGGAGACCCACAGGGGCAGTTCCACCCTGTCCTACAGGGTCACTGAGTCAGAATTGACTTGATGGCAGTGAGTGAGTGAGTGAATAGCTCTTAGTCAAGAGCCCTGGTGGACCAGTGGGTTAAGGATTGAACTGCTAACTGCAAGGTCAGCAGTTTGGACCCAACAGTCACTCTTTTTTTTTTTTAAAGTCATTTTATTGGGGGCTCATACAACTCGTCACAATCCACACATACATCAATTGTATAAAGCACATTTGCACATTTGTACATTTGTTACCCTCATTATTCTTTTAAAAAAAATATTTTATTGAGGGCTCGTACAATTCTTATCACAGTCCATACATCCATCCATTGAGTCAAGCACATATGTACACCTGTTGCCCTCATCAATCTCAAAACATTTGCCCTCTACTTTAGCCCTCAATATCATTTGCTCATTTTCCCCTCCCCCTCCTCCTGAGCCCTTCCTAATTAATAAATTATAGTTTTGTCATAAGTTACACTGTCTGACGTCTCCCTCCACCCTCTTCTCTGCTGTCCACCCCCCAGGGAGGAGGCTATACTTAGATTCTTGTAATTGGTTCCCCCCTTTTACCCCACATTCCCTTCACCCTCCAGGCCCCACCTCTCTCACCACTGGCCCTGAAGGAGTCATCTATCCTGGATTCCCTGTGTTTCAAGTTGCTATCTGCCAACAGTCACTCTTAGGGAGAAAGGCGAGGCTTTCTGAGGGAGAAAGATTCACGGTCCAGAAACCAAAAACGGCAGTTCTACCCTACCTCTTAGGGGTCCTCTGACTCAGAATCGTCTCACTGGCAATGGGATATTTTTTAATCCTTTAGTCAACTCTTTATGCATTGATGTAACACAAAAAAAGATATGATTATTAAACAGTAGGATTTTATTCATGCTACTTTCAGGTAAATACGTGTATATCTAATGAGCTTAAACTAAAAAAGATATTACAAATAGCCAAAGTTATTACAAATATTCTTCACTACAAAACACATTATTTCCTAAAAGTTCTAAGCTAATAAAAATATAGTAGGGAAATAATGAAAAGCTGGAATCTTTATGATTTATAATGATGTGCATTTCGATTGTGCTCTATGCCAAGACACATGAGAAAAATAGCATTTATACTTCCATAGCTACTATTAGTTTTTATGACGTTTGCTGTTTCTATGGGGGTAAAGAGCAAGTGTTGCCACTAGGGGTCCAGTGGAAATATGCAGGGGTTTGTTCCAAACAGAAGTTATTTAAACATGCCTGCGCTCTCCGAGGACAAGCTCTCTCTGGGATACAAAGCTCTGTCTTGGTAGGGTGCCTTCACATAGATTCAATCAAAATCATGGCTTCAGAAAAGATCTGCTAGGCTAGTCAAGTCAAGACAGAGAGGTCAGCTCAGAAGGTACAGAGATTG
This sequence comes from Echinops telfairi, assembly GCF_000313985.2. Taxonomy (NCBI): domain Eukaryota; kingdom Metazoa; phylum Chordata; class Mammalia; order Afrosoricida; family Tenrecidae; genus Echinops; species Echinops telfairi. Next base: position 57,225,858 of record NW_022103906.1, on the reverse strand, counting down.
TTTTGTGAAGTTCCAAAGAGGTAATCTTGATACATTTTCTTTAGAAAACAACAACAACAAAAAAACCCAGATGCTTCAAGAACATTGACCACTGCTTGCATGAGAAAAGGTATCAGGAGAGTTGAGCTGAGGAATTTTCCACCCCTCCCCCCTGGCATCATGACAGTACACCTGCTCATTCTCCCAGGGGAAACAAAGTCTGTCCTAAGAGAATTTCATTGGCAAACATGATCTCATTCGCCCCACAGACCTGAGCTTGCTCCATCATGTTTCTTTTTGTTCCAGAGATTCAAGAACATTTAAAAGGACTATGATTTGAGTCCCTCAAGAAGGTTGAGGGAAGTGAGGGTTAGGGCATTTTTGTTTGATGCCTTCTACCCACCTCCACCCCCATTATGTGAGTTGAGAGGAGGTGGAGAGGGTGCAGGAGGCTCCAGGAGATATGAGGAGGGAAACAGGTATCTTGAAAAGGAGAAAATCATAGGCTCATTTTAGATCCCTGGTTATGACTCAAAAATGAGTGTCATTCTCCAGTAATGTTCAGATGTTTCAGCGTGGGCAGAGAGTAGGCAGAGAATTGGCTTGATGTATTTTTAAAGGCTATTAAAATAACTTTTGTTTCTCTTAAGAGTTTCAGAGACTTTGGTTGCTACTTATTTCCTAAAGAAAGGTAATTTCCAAATCCCACAGTACTTACTTAGAGAACGACATAGAAGTATGTGACTCAAGACCTCATCATAAAAGAAAATAAAAATCTGTGCCACGGGACCAATCAACAGCATATGATCAATGGAGAGAAGATGAAAGCTGCCAAAGATTTCATTTTATTTGGATCCAACCATCAACACTCATGGAAGCAGCAGCCAAGAGATCAAATAAGGTCATTGTGCATTGGCAAATTTGCTGCGAAACACTCTTTAAAATGTTAAAAAAGCCAAGATGTCGCTTTGAGGATGCTTGCTTAGGGACACTTAACCCAAGCCACAGCATTTTCAGTGGGCTCTTCGTGCAAATAAAGCTGGATAATGAATAGGGAAGAGAGAAGGAAAAAAAACCACATGCCTTTGAATGACAGGGTTGCGAAAGAATATCAAATACATCACGGAATGCCAAAAGAACAAACAAATCTGTGTTGGAAGAGGTCCAGCCAGAACGAGCCACAGAAGTGGGGATGGTGAGACCTCATCTCCGGTGCTTTAGACATGCTCTCAGGAGGGTCCACTTTCTGGAAAAGGGCATCATACAGCATAAAGTGCAGGGATGGGAAAAAAAGGGGAAAACTCTAATGAGACCGATGAACATAGTGCCTACCACCTGGGGCTCCAATATAGGCCTGATTGTGAGGACAGGGCAGGACCAGGCTGGGCTTCCTGCCGTTGAGCAGGGGGTTGCTATGACCCAGAACCAACTCAACAACATGTAAGTACAGCAGTGGAATGGGAAAGGAAGTTATGCATCACTCCAGTGTTCACAAGAGCCATAACATAATCACACATCGTCCTTCATGATGTCCTTGCAGAGTGTCCAGTTGGAGGAAGTTATGCTAAAAGTTAAGTGGTACAAGTGTTACCTCTGTCAAGATCACCCAATATGATTGAGTCCAATCCTACATACAGTGACCCTCTCCAGGGCTTCTGAGACGGTACATCTTCCTGGGAGCAGCAAGCCTCTTCTTTTCCCATGGAGTGGATGGTATTTTTGAACGGACAACCTTGTGGTGAGCAGCGAATGTTTGCCCCCCTAGTGCCATCAGGATTCCTTGGAAACTCTATAAACCAGACCAAACTCACAGCCAGCAAGTCAATGCTGACTCATAGCGACACCTCCACCCCACTGTGGGTTTCTGAGATTGTAACTGTTTACGGGAGTAGAAAGCCCCGCCTTTCTCCTGTGGGAAGCTGGTGGTTTTCTGAACCGCCAATCACGTGGATTGGAGCCCAACGTGTAACCACTATTCCACCAGGGCTTTGGAAACCTCTAAAAACCCTAGAGGGCGGTTCGGTTCTGTTCGCTAGAGTCTTCATGGCATAGAATAGACTCAATGGCACACAGTAAGTGGGAGATAAGATTTCAGCCCTCCATAAATTTGTAGTCCACTGAGAATATAAGAACTTGCATTCATATTACAGTCATTGTCAATTCCCTAGTGGTTTCAAAAGTGAAAATCAGGATATTTATTAGTGAGATGAGTTTGAAGTAATTAAGCTTAAAGATATGGGGATTCTAATCAGAAGTCTGCTGAAAATGATTTCATATTCAACATACACAGAACGTATGTTGCCCCCTTTCTCCCCCTACCTTTCCCTTCGCCTCCTGGTATTGCTTCTCTCATTATTGGTCCTGAGGAGTTTATTTGTCCTGGATTTCCTGTGTTTCTAGCTCTTATCTGTACCAGTGTAAATGCTGTGGTTTAGCTGGAATTGTAAGGTAGAATTGGGGTCATGATAGTGGAGGGGAGGAAGCATTAAAGAACTAGAGGAAAGTTGTATGTTTCATTGATGCTATATTGTACCCGGACTGGCTTGTCTCTTCCTTGTGACCCTTCTGTAAAGGGGTGTCCAATTGTCTACAGATGGGCTTTGGGTCTCCACTCTGCGCTCTCCCTCATTCACATGATATGATTTTTTGTTTTGGGTCTTTGATACCTGATACCTGATCCCATTGACACCTCATGATCACACAGGCTGCTGTGCTTCTTCCATGTGGACTTTGTTGCTTCTCAGCTAGATGGCTGCTTGTTTATCTTCAAGCCTTTAAGACCCCAGATGCTATATCTTTGGATAGCCGGGCACCATCAGCTTTCTTCACCACATTTGCTTATGCACCCATTTTGTCTTCTGTGATCGTGTTGGGAAGGTGAGCATCATGGAATGCCTGGTTATTATTAAAAAAGTGTTCTTGTATTGAGGGAGTACTTGAGTAGAGGTCCAATGTCCGTCTGCTACCTTGATACTTAATATATAAATATATGTACATAGATCTATTTCCCTATCCTTATATATAAATATATTTATATATGTACATGCCTGTATTTTAACCTCTATAAATGCCCTTTGCCTCCTAGTTCTTTCCTCTATTTCCTTTTACTTTCTTCTTGTCCCACTATCACATTTTGCCTTCATTCAGGTTTTGGTAATTCCTCTCAGTTACATTGGCTTTGATCAAGCCCTACCAGGCATCCTACATCCTCCTCGTCATCGATTTTTGATCACTTGTTGGTCCCTTGTCCCTGGGTTTGTTAATACCTACATACTTTCCCCTGTCTCACCCTCTCCCATGTCCCTGAGGCTGTCAATATTTTGGGGAGCAAAGCCTCATCTTTCTCTCTCGGAGTGGCTGGTGGGTGCTTACACAACAGTGCCATTTAGGCTCCTAGACAGGTATATATTAATTCTTAGTTCCACATCCGGACCCCAAATTAAATTTCACTAATTGAGAGCATTGTATTTCTGTTAGTTATTTATAAATGTGCATCTTGGTAAAGACTGAATTTATTAAGCAAGGAAACAGATTTCAACTCTAAAGTCTTGACTGTAAGCCTAAGAATGCTGGGTCTCAGGCCTTACCTTGAAAATAAACTTGATTTCTTAAGCATTCTCAGGGAGTTGGTGTATCACCTGGGACCTAAACAACTAGTGGAAGTGCACCACTGCTCCTCACTGTTAGGGAGTTGATTTGGCTCAGCGTGGCGTTATCGGACTGAGTAGGGATGGGTTAGAACTGTCCCTTCGGGTTTCCAAGGTTGTAAATCTTTACTGGAGCAGAAGGCCGCATCTTTCTGATGAGGAGTGGCTGGTGGGCTTGAACCACGAACCTTTAGGTTAGCAATTCAATGTATAATCCAGTACACCCCCAGCCTCCTTTACCAGCTGAAGGGGAGGGAAATCCCACTGACTATAGGCTTGATTCTGACTCATAGCAACCTTTTATGTGGCTTTTGAAGCAATAAATCTTTATGGGCACAGACAGCCTCATTTCCCCCCAAGGACTGGTTGGTGGGTTTGATGCAGTCTGTGGGATCAGCAGCTTGACACCTCCCCCACTGAGCTGCGCGAACTCCTTAAATGGGGAGAACATGTAAAAGTAACCCACTGCCAGGGAGCCAGTTGAGACTCAGCAACCTCTAGAAGAGTCTAGAACTGCGCCCCGAGAAGGCGGCTCCACACTTTCTGGGGCTCCATGCTTCATTCAGAGCCAACCCCCAGTCCTTACAGGGGACTACGTCTCATACCTTTCCCTCCTCTCAACTCCTGTCCTTACATTCTGCTCCATTCACACGAGTTGCCCATCAAAGGCCAGGCGTGCTCCCACCTCGGGGACTTTTCAGTTGCTGTTCCCTCTGTCTGGAATGCTCTTTCCCCAGAAAGGTGCATTGACTATTCTTTTGCCTCCATCTGACCGTTGTGCAGAGGTGATTAGGCAGGTGAAATCGTCTACCTTCTCATTTAAAGCTGGACACTCCAACCACCCACACGCAGCCCTCTCCTCGCCTGACTTGCTTCCCTCCCAGCTGGGACCCAGGGCCCTCTGTTCACCAATCGTGAGGGAATGGAATGAGCACCGCGGGATGGCAAATGGGTTCCCCAGTGGATCCTGAGTGTCTAGAACAGAACTTGACACAGAGCAGGTGCTCAAAATACCGTTCGATGAAAGAATGTGTAAGTGAAGGTTTGGGAATTATTTGTTCTTTTGAAGTCAACGAAACAGAAACGCTAGACAAGTTGTCTAGTGGCATCCGTTACGGTGGTTTGTGGATTTAGTACCAGATGAGCAGCTCTTGTTATTTCCCGGCCCACTTGATTCCAATGCAGAGAGGCCCTGTTGGTGCGAGTTAGGAGCTTGGAACTGTGTCTCTCCAGAGGAAGGCAAGAATTCTACCACAGAACCAACGCTGACTCCTGCTACTGAAACACTCACTGCGGTAGACTTGACGGCCCACTCAGCAGCCCTCCAGGGCAGAGCAGAACTGCCCCTTGGGGGTTTCTGAGATTCTGCCTTCAGCAGAGCAGGCAGCCTTTCCTCCTGTGGAGAGGCTGGTGACTTTGAACTAAGCACCTTGTGGTTGGCAGCGCCAAACATATGCCACCAGGGCACCTTTGAAGAGCAGTAACAGTTACGGGGAGTCACTAGGCACTAGTTAGGGTTGGAGGTCGTCGGCAATCTTACCCGTGACCTGTAGTAAAAGACTGAAATACGTCGGCCGTGGCCCTGTGGACTTTACCTGCTTCATTTTCACCGCTGCCCTTTACCCCCTCAGAGGCATTTAGGATCTTGGAGGCTGTGAGGAGAACGGAGTCAACTTCATTGTCTTCCTCAAGATGCGCTTCTGTAACCGAACAGTAAATCTGCCTGGAATAGAAGCGGGGCGCGGAGAGGGGGGCAAGGTGGGCGTGGAGATTTCGGACGCGGCGCCTGTAAGAAGCCACCGGAGGGCGCGCTGGAGCCACGCCCGGCGGGATGGGGCGCAGGGCTGAGAGCGCGGCCGTGCTCTGAGTGGGAGTGGCTGGGGACCAGCGCTGAGCTCGGGAAGTGCTGCTGGACCCGAAGGTCCACGCTCCAGAGCAGTTCTGGGAACTCCCAGAGGCTTCGGGCCAGAGGCGGAGCTGGCGCCGCGCCCCACGGCCGCTGCCCTCCCGCCGGGTGCCTCCGGCCACAGGCCCCCGCGCCGCTCTTACCCGGACTCATTCCTGGCGCCCAGGCTCTCCCTCCCCAACTGCCTCCCCCACGCCGTGGGCCCAGCTGCTTCACGTCCGGGCATCCTGTTGCTTGGTAACGGGGCGGCCCGGGCACAGCGCCCCCCACCCCACCCCATCCCTTTGAGCGTGAGAATTCGGGAGGCCGGTGGGGATTCTAGAGCCGCGCGGGGCGAGGGGGAGGGGCGCGGGTCCTGGAGGGATCAGCTC
>NW_022103906.1:57208011-57210424 GCF_000313985.2 Echinops telfairi | reverse complement strand
CATAGAATGCCAATTTAATAGAAGAAAGTATTCTTGCATTGAGGGAGTACTTGAGTGGAGGCCCAATGTCCTTCTGCTGCCTTAATACTAAACCTATAAATATAGGCTCATAGACCTATTTCCCAAACAACATTTTATTGTGAGTTGAGTGAAAGTTTACAGAGCCAATTGGGTTCCCACTTGCCAAGTCATACACATTTTGCTTTGTGACATTGACTGCAATCCCTCCAGTGGAACCCCACTCTTCCCACTTCCTCCTGGTGCTGACTGCTTCCTTGCTATTACCCTCTTCCTGTCTCTTCCTGCCCTGTGAGCTCCTCCCGCAGCAAATGCTGCTCTTTGATCTCTGCTGGCCAACTCTTCTAAGGGGTGCCTCCCTCCCTGGCGGTGTTGCCCTCTATTCTTTGACTTCAAATTCAGCCACTGGAGGGAATTCAGTATCAATTCTGACCGTAGTCACCCTTAGGGCACAGTTGAACTTCCACATAGGGTTTCCAAAGCTGTCTTCTATAGAAAAAGATGTTCATATTCTTCTCCTGAATGGAGTGGCTGGTGGATTCAAACTGCTAATCTTTTGGTTATCAGAGGAGTTCTTTAGGCACGGTTCCACAAGGACGCCTATAAAATTACAGAGGACGCATAACTGTAATTAATGCTGAAAACAAAGATTTACAGTCTTTCTGGATAGGCTATCATTTATTACCAGTATCAACGGCTCCGTGTAGCAAGACTGGGTTTCTATTTCATCCGGCCTCACAGATAGATAGGGAAGAGGCTTTTCTTTGGTCACATATGTCAGTCAGGCTACTAACTGCTCCCAAAAGAAGTTTGACTTTTTAAACTGCGAAATCCATTGCTAAAGATAGAATTTAAGGAGAGAAACCAAATCAAGCCAAACCCTGTGAGCCACACTATTTCAGAAGCTTCACATAGTATCTTATTTTAAAGAATCAATTTTCACCTGTTGACTAACAGCTGCCGATTCAAGAATCTGGAAGAAATTCAAGAGTGTTGCACAAAAACAAGCTAGTCAAATCTATTCTTAGCCACTTACTACCAGACTAAAATACTTTTGGGTTTTAATCACTTCAGAAGGTCTGTTTTTAAACCTGAGATGCCAGGGCTATCATTACTCATAACTGAAATATATATTAGTGAGACAAACCATCCCCAGGATAGAATCTTTTGGCTAACCATGGAGTGCTTATGCCAAAAGGTAGAACAAATTGGGGCTCTTGTCCTAAGGCTATGCTTTGGATAGAGACTGAAGAAGCCCTGGTAGGTAGTGGGCTTTTGATAGCTCAGAGATATGATCCAAATGTAAACCAGCCTACCCACATGCATCTGTTTTTAATCTGCTTTCAGTATTAATTAATCTGGCTTCTTCTCTGTAACAGAATGGGTGCACAAATCACTGTGTAGCCTGCAGCTTTGACTATTAGAAAGCTGATTGCTGCTTATAAGGGCTTATTTGGTGGCATGGTGGGGATACAAGAAATTCTGTATATTAGGAGGTCTAACGTGTTAAAGAGATAGAGAGGGGTATTAAGGTAGCTTGTGCAGTGACAGGTGTTTGGGAAAATATAGCTTTAGGATGAGGTGGGATTCTTGGGTATGTTCGTAGGCTGAGGAAAAAGTCAGTGGTTAAAAAAGAGACTGAGCTGGAAAGGGTTCTGGAATAGTGTAATGGGTATGAATTAGACTTAGAAGGCAGAGAATTCACAGTCTCTTTGAATGTGAGAAAGGTTTGTTATTTTGTAGAATGATCTAGAGCTTGCTCCCTCTGACAGAGACCTGAGACCAGAGGAATCGCTTTCTTTGTAACAAGGCACTTAGGCCAGTTAATCTCTGTGTTTGTGGAGTTTACACAGAGCAGTGCCAACCAGCAGACGCTGACTCATAGTGGCCCTTAGGACAGGGTAGAACTGTCCCTGTGGGTTTCAGAGACTGTAACTCTTTACAGGGAGAGAAAGCCCCACCTTTCTCCTGAGGAGAAGCAGCTGGTGGGGTTGGAACTGCTAACCTTGCAGTTAGCAGCCCAACCTGTAACCCAGCACACCACCAGTGCTTCTTACCGAAGGCGAGCAGGTATTTATCAGTAGGTATGAATGTAGATGTAGTAATCTGTGCACTTTCTTCCAGACAGAAACCCAAACCCACTGCCCTTGAGTAGATTCTGACATATCAATTTCCAAGGTGAATTGGGCATACCTACGGCATAAGACCTCTTTAAAGGGTTGAAGATCAAGGAAGTAATTTTGAGGGCTGACATACACCTGACCATAGTATTTTCTTTCTTTTTTTAAAAATCATTTTATTAGGAGCAACTACAACTCTTATCACAATCCATGCATACATCAATTGTGTAAAGCGTATTTGTACATTCATTGCCCTCATCATTATCAAAACATTT
>NW_022103906.1:57176939-57207121 GCF_000313985.2 Echinops telfairi | reverse complement strand
CAGCTTTCTTCACCACATTTGCTTATTCACCCGCTTTGTCTTCAGCGGTTGTGTCGGGAAGGTGAGTATCATAGAATGCCAATTTAATAGAAGAAAAGTATTCTTGCATTGAGGGAGTACTTGATTGGAGGCCCAATGTCTTTCTGCTACCTTAATACTAAACCTATAAATATAGGCACATAGATCTATTTCCCCATCCTCATTTAAATATATTTGCATAAGTACATGTCTTTATCTAGACCTCTACAAATGCCCTTTGCCTCCCAGCTCTTTCCTCTATTCAATCGCCTCATATACATGTGAAAGCTGAACAAGGGAAGACTGTAGAAGAATTAATGCATTTGAATCATGGTATTGATGAAGAATATTGAAAGTACCATGAACTGCCAGAAGAACAAACAAATTTGTCTTGGAATAAGTACAGCCAGAATGCTCCTTAGAAGTGAGTATGGTGAGACTTCATCTCAAGTACTTTGGACATACTATCAGGAGAGACCAATCTCTGGAAAAGAACATCATGCTTGGTAAAGTAGTTACATATTATTCTTTTTAAATAAAGGCATACATTGTCTAAGAATTGTCTTCATGATATTCTGTAAGTTTGGGTATGTTAAATTTTCATTTTCATCCATCTCAAAATGTTTTCCAATTTTCCTGTGATTTCTTCTTTGGCTAGTTAGGAATATGATATTAAATTTGCGCATGTTTATGAATTTCTAAAAGTTAATTCCATTAATTTAATTTCATTTCATTGTAACTCGAGAACATATTTTGCTTGGTTTGAATCTTTTGTATGTTTATTGAGAACTGATTTTGGGGCTAATATTGGGTTTATACTGGAAAACATTTCATGTGCATTTCAGAAGAATGTGTATTCTGTTAATATTGGATGTAGTATTCTAGAGGTGTCTGAGGTCTATTTCTATGTCCTTGTCTGACTTCTATCTGCTCGTTCCAGTCATTATTGAAAGTGACATATTCTCTATTTCTTGTTGAATTACCTATTTCTTCCTATATTTCTGTCAATTGTTGCTTAATGTGTTATGGGACTCTTTTGTTTGGTGCATATTTGTTCAACATTTTTATTTTTTTTAACAATTGTTAGTCCTAACTTGGGCACCATTAGTATAATGAAGGCATTAAAAGAAAATAACCACTAAACAAAATATAATGTATATCAAACTATGCTTTAAAAAGAAAATGAAAGACATTTCTCAGAAAAAGTGAACTAAATTTCTCATTTTCAGGCTATACTAAAGGATTATAATTTCATTCAAAATGACACGTGTTTTATGATTTTGCATACTGTTGCAACTTGTGTCTTATTTTCATAAGTAAGCTTTACCACCGTATTTTACATGTTGATGACTTTACTTTCATCTTTTTCTCTATCCAATGAATTGTAATGTTAAGTCTGTACCTTGGTGTCTGTTGATGCAGAAGTTTGACTCCCAGTAGCAGACCCTGAGCAGCCTGCCCTCGAGTTCTAAGGCAGCCCCTCTCTTGATAAGATTCCTTCCCTGCTCTGAAAATCCCTTTCTCTGACACAGAGGAAATTGCTAGAGCAGCTGCCCCCAGCCTAGAAGGTCTGGGCACTGCAGGATAAGACTGGTGTATTGCAGTTTCAGATGGTCTAGCCCGTCTTCAGCGGCTCAGCTGCCTCACTCAGGCCACCCGAATCACCCAACCGTTCAGACTCTACCGAGTGGACGTGAAAGCTGGAGGAGCAGAGTGGCTGTGTGTTCCTGGGTTGGGTAAGATGGGGCTCACTGACCACTTGAGGTCATCTTGTGGGGCTGAAGCAGTGTGCTCCTGCACCCCCATCATCCTGCTGCCTGACTTGACATAGCCCAGTGGACAGGGATTTGGGTGTGTGCAGGCAATGACCCCTGCCCACCATAGGGCCAGCTCCAGCTCATGCCCAACCCTTCACCACTCTCCTGTGTGAAGTACCCTGGTGCGGATCCACTGTAAGGAACTCACTGGCTACAAACTGCCCCAGAGCAAATGCAGTTTATTTAAACGGTTCAGTTCCCACTTACTGGAGTATTACAAAAACTTGATCCATGACATTTTGCCTACGAGTTACACTTTTCTTATACAAATGTGACCAAACGTAGCATAATGACTGTAGAGAGTAGAACTTCTGTTTTGGGTTTCTGAGGCTGGAAAACTTTTTTTATTTTCAGCAGCTGGTGTGTTTTGAACAGCTGACCTTGTGGCTGGCAGTCCAATGCCTAACACTCAGAGCTAGAAGGACTCCTTACATATATATGAAGTGCTCTCAAATACCATGATAAACTTGAGAGAATTAGCTGCATGATATAGAGGGGGAGGAGCCCAGGTGCTGTAGTGGATTATGTGATGGGCTACTAACCATAAGTTCAGCATTTTGGAACTCAAAACCAGTTCGAAACCACCAGTCACCCCTAGAGAGCAGGATGAGGCTTTCTACTCCCATAAAGAGTTACAGTTGTGGAAACCCCCAGGGGCAGTTCCATTTCTGTCCTATAGGGTTCCATTCAATGGCAGTGAGTTTATTTTGAAGAAATTTTGAAGTAGTCACACATCACTTAAATTGTCTGGATACTGTTACTCTTTTTTCAAACTTCCTTTTATGCTTAAGATACAGATGGTACAGAACTAATAAAAATAACATCCGCTATGATGGCTTGATAAAAAAATAGGTTACAAGTAGTTGGTTCCTAGGACTGAAATAAAAATCTATTCGAAGGACCATTTGACAAACTTTTGCAAACAACTGGACAACTCCAGGAGAAGTCAAGCTCCGTCTTGCAGATTTGTGAGTGTTCCCTAATTGGATGACTGACATGTGTTAGATGCTCTTATGCAGAGATAAGTAACTGTGTGCAGGCCACATTCCACTATCACGCTTTCTTCTGCTTACACTGGTGCAAAACTATGTGATAACTAGAACTGGCTTTTACTTCATCAACCTCACAATTGATCCAGAGCCTAACAACTCTATTTGGTGTTTATGCTGGAAAAACCGCAATTTAGCTAGTCTTGAGTCCAAAGTTTCTAGAATGTCAAACTGTAATCATGGATAGTCTCACTGATCATGGGTAGCTTTGGTAAATCCATCCATCTGTAAACACAGAGACCAGGCTCTTTTCTAAGACTATGTGGTATTCTGTGAGCTAAATAAAAACCAGTCGGCATTTGTTCTCAGGACATGGATTCCTGCATAAAACATGCCATGAATTTGCTATTGAAGGACACATTTTGGGAGTGCATACCAGTACAGGGGACCTATTGCTTCCTAAATTGATTTTATATATAAAAGTTTGCATATCCCTATCCATTTCAACACTGTTGCTTTCGTTTAGTTCCTTATACATTAAAATTTTCACATAATAATAATTTCTCTTAACTAATGCTATAGGGCATCCATCTGCTTTCCATGTTTAAATTTCTGGATTTAATGTCAAAAGAATCATTTTAATTCAAAATCATGATCACATAATTTTAAGGTCTGCTTCATAAGTTTTAGTCATGTAGTCATGAGTTATCAAATTTAGTCCCCTCTCTCCTTAATTTCTCATTAGATAGCTTTTAAAATATCCAAAGCTCTTTAGTAGATATTTGAATCTGCAGAGTTCAATAGGTACTGTACTGTTGTTAGGTACCATCTAGTTGGTTCTGACTCATAGCGACCCTGTGTACGCGAGAATGAAGCCCTGCTCCCTCTTGGGCCACCCTCACATTCGCTGCTGTGCTTGAGTGCGTTGTCTCGGCCCTGGTGTCATCATCTAGTTGAGAATTGTCTCTCTCACTGACCCTTTACCGAACGTGTACTCCGCTTCATATAAAATAAAGAAGTCGTGTCTGATAACTAACCCGTAGTGTCTGTGGAATGTATTGTTTAAGGTCTCAGGAATGCTTCTTTAATCTTATGTAATTGCTTCATTAACCTCGTTTTGGTACAGCACTCGCCCAGTCCACTATGCACCCTGTCTTCCAGCCCAGAGATGCTCCATTATATCTTCTCCAGATATTACCTGGCTCACTTCCACCGATGAAGTTGCTGTGCAGTGTGTGTGTGTGTGTGTGTGTGTGTGTGTGTGTTTGATTTTAAAGTATTTCTTCAACAGGTTTCTCCAGGTGTCCCTTTTTTGTTTTTTAGCCCCCCCTTTATCCTCTGGTTCAGAAATACCTGATTCTGTCAATTTTCATTATGGAGGACAAATTAGATTGCCTTTAATTTTGACCTTTCTCAGATTGTTTTGAAAGCAGTTCTCATCAGCTGAAGTTGTTCTGGATGGGTCTAGCAGGGAGCTTTGGGAACTCTGACAGCAACCCTTGGGGCCTTGGGTACAGGAAGGGTAGACTGGGCAACCAGGAAGGAAAGGCACCTCTGGCGTCATTGTTCAGAGGAGGATCTTCCATGTGCCATTAGCTGTGCTTCATGGGTTATGCGATGAGTGGCAAACCTCAAGGTCAGCAGTTCAAAACCACCAGACTCTCCTTTGGGAAAAAAGATGAGGTTTTCCGCTCCCGTAAAGAGTTACAATCTCTGAAACTCACAGCGGCAGTTCTACTCTGTCCTACTGAGTCAGAACTGACTCCACGATAGTGAATGTTGGATAACCCAACAAGCAAGGTACACCTGGGTTTACTTGTGCAACTTGTTAATCTCTATGAGCCAGTCTACATTTTTTCCTACCACATCAAAGACCCCCATCTCTCCCTCTCCCAATTCCACAGCACCTTCCGACGAAATCACAGCCTCTTTTCCATCTTGCAACTCCTGACAGGGATTACTTATGCATACTCAAGATGACTTATGTATGGGCTTATTTATGCTTATTAGTTTTATTAAATAGCTTAGTAGGTAAGCACAAAGCAGCCCATGCTTACTTTGCTTATTGGATGAGCAGCCCCTGGTTGTCTCTCTTCAGTGCTGTAGCAAACCATAGGTATCAGCACACCTTTGTACCTTTCAACATGATGTTGCTGTTACCTTCATTCTCTTCTTTCTATCTTTGAAGGTTTTGACCTTTAAAAATATCACCTTATAATGGTATCATAAAATGCTTACCTTCATGAAACTAACTTTACTGAGCATAATGTCCTTCAATTTTGTCCATGCCATTAGGTGTTTGACAGACATGCCATTATTTTTAAAGGACGTATAATCTTCCTTTGTGAGGATGTCCTCGAGTTTGTGTATCCATTCGTCAGCAGAATTCTTGATTGTTTCCAAGAAATTGCGATCCGCATGGGTGTGCCTATGACTGCTCATGCTCTGTTCTGGGTTTCCTTAGGCTATCTCTCAAGTAGAGATATTGTAGGACCAGGAGGTACTTAAATTTGCATTTTAAAGGCAACGCCAAGTTGGTTTCCATTGCAGTTGTGCAATTCAGCACTCCCACTAGCAATGCACGAGCTGGCAACACTCTCCACATTCTCTCTAGCACTCATTACGTTCAGAAGTTTCTTATTTTTAAAAAAAAACCTCTATTAATGAATTTGATGCCATCCCAGGTTGTCACCTCAAATGTCTGGTGAGGCCAGGTAGGCCTGGCTCTCTACATGGGGCCAAGACCCTGGACAGGTGGGTGCCAGATAGAATCAGTTAGGTTGGGGAGAATCCAAGAGCAATGAGACTTGTGCTCCGCTTGGGATTCTGGGAGGATGAGACTGGCTCCAGAGAACCGGTAGTGCTGCCGAAGAGCTGTGCTGCCAGTGTGGGCAAGGGGAGAGCCAGAGGGGCCTGAACGAGTGCCCTTGCCCCCTGCCCTCCTGGGGCACCATGGCTTGTCCTTGGAGGGACGGTTCCAGAAGTTTCATGTGTCTCCAGGGAGGAACACGGCAAGAGAGAGAAGAAGTAAGTTGGGGGCATTGCCACGACGGCACCAGGCCTGCCTGGCACACTGCCTTGGCCAGAGCCCAAGTGGAGTTCATAATGGAAGCACAAAGAGCCTGGGATGCCAGGACGGCGGAGCTGAGGCATTGGAAGTGGTGGTGGAGATGGGTTATTGCCTGGCTCCAACCAGGGGGAGAAAATCCACAAGAGAAATCGTGAGTTTCAGCAATGGGTACAAGCAGGGTCCTTTGAAAGCTGCAGCACCATCCCCTTTCTCATCAGGCATCTAAACTGCTTCTACTGTGTGTGTGTGTGTGTGTGTGTGTGTGTGTGTGTGTGTGTGTGTGTGTGTGTACACCTTGAGAAGGACAGGCAGTGCTGAACCTGGGAGCACAGAGAGCCAGTTCTGAGGGACGTGGGAGCTTGAATTTAACTGAATATCTGTCTGAAAGAGGACACTGAAAATTGAGAGAGACCCTTTTAAAGCAAAACCTATTCTTTGTCTAAAGGAGATTAAATTACCTTTGGAGGTTACTGGGAAAGGGTAGGTGGTTTATGGAAACTAAACAAACCACATTAAAAAGAAAAAGAAACCAATCTGAGTTAGTATATGATCGGGCCCTCTCCATAGAATGCTAACATTGTTATCTTAATTCACCGAGTGCCACTTCGTTCAATGTTTTTCAAAGGCTTTATGTATTATTTATTATGGTTGCATCCAGTGGTATAATGTTTGAAATGAAACTCAAGAAATCTAGGCATGCACTAGCAGAGTTAAAACATACAGACAAGTGTAGGCTGGGTGACAGTATAAGACGGTTATTAGGCATTTCCTACAATCGCTCAATTTGATAAGGCAAGACAGAACTCCCAGAGCATCTTGATGGTCACGTGTGTGGTGGTTTAAAATCAATGCAAATTTAGGAGTAGAGCCTACAGAAAAAGTATTGCTTCACATGCCATGGTTATTGCTAGTCCCAAAGATTAAAAGCTGCAGAACCATTCGCACCTTTTTGTCAAATCGCACGGCCTTTGCTGCCCCTTGCTCCACAAGTTAAACACGTACAAATGCTCCGGCTGCCGATTTGCACGCGACTAGATGCTCTGCTCCTGGCCACAGCCAGCAACGTCTGACTCCTGTGTAAATGCGTGTGGGGGTGAGTACGCCTGAGGCCCGTCTGCGGCCGACTTAAGCTTTGGGGTAGAGAGTGACGGTGTCGTAGCCCTCGGGGGGCCTCGTGCGGGCCCGGGCGTGCGTTTCGCAGTACAGCTCGCCCTCCACGAAGAAGTAGCCCTTTTGCTTGAGGTTGAGGTTGCAGTCAGCACACACGAAGCATTCCGGATGCCGGTACTTATCCCGCGCCTTCACCACGGCACCGCTGTTGGAGGGCAAAAAGAGGTCTACTGAAAACCACCATACCACACCAAACCTAGAATGCGCAGATGTTATATTTTACATGCAGGAAGCAGTGGCCTCCAGCTGTAAAACCGTGCACAGCTGTGAAGCTCGAAGCCCGGGAGATCTGAGAGCATCCTCATAAAGCATCTCCGGCTTCTCTCTGATGTTGAATGTTTTCAGGCTTGAAAACAAGCAGTGAAAGGGGAGTGGGGGTGGGGGTGGGACTGTAGAGTTCTGCTTTATGGTTTCCTCCCAGAAAAATCTTTGCAAGAGGGAGACCTGATACAGATGCGACCAACACCTCTGGGAACGATTTGGATTTTGACCTACACAACCAGATTGGTTTCTGTTTCGGTGGTCCAGGCGCTCTGGTGCAGCGCACAGAGCAAACAGATCAAACAGACGGGATGGAATTTCCAGAGTGGGAGGAATTGCCTCTACTGTCAAAACAGTTTACTCCAGTTTAGGAGCAAGAACTGATTCTGGTAACATCATCAACGGGCGTGCTTTCTGCTTCTGAGCTCCCCGCCCCACCTTTTCCTTTCTCCCACTCTTTTTGCTTTCCAGCCTCCTGCCGCTTGGCCTCCTGGGCTGGGTGCTGGCTAACTAAGTGGCTGAGGGGGCCTTGTGTGGGAGTGGTGACCCTCTCGACACACGCTGTGGAGAGCTGAAAATGATTTGGTTCTCTTGAAGAACTCAACCAGCAAGCAGGCCTTTTAAAGGCAAAGTCCCTTCCAGTAGAGTTGACAGGAAAATCTTCCAGTGCAGCTGGCCCCCTGAATCTGGACTTCCTAAACTGAGAAAAAGTTAATTTCTATTTGTTAAAGCTAAAACAATAATAATAAATAAATAAAGGCAAAGTCCTTTGAAGTGCATTTTAATTTTATCTTTTAGCATTTGTGCAACGTAAGAAACTGAGGCAGGATAATGTGTTCTCATTAACAGCCCGGCACCTCCCGCCTTTCCTTTCCTGGGTTTAAACAGTAAAGGAAATCTTCAAAGACTATTCACCAGGAGGAAGGGCTTTTTGAAGTGAAAGTTCTTGAATGTGATTTTTCATAACCTTTAGGGCCAATTCCTCTCCCCACCCCCACCCCTCCCTCCCTGAAACTATCTGAGGGGACTTCGAAATGTTTGTGGAAGACTGGAATGGAAAGACAATGGCGGACTCAAAGGGATTCTATAGGAGAGAGTAGAGCTGCACCTGTGGGGCTCCGAGGCTGCAACTCTTTACTGGAGTAGAAAACCTCATCTTTCTCTCCCAGAGCAGCTGGTGGTTTGGAACTGCTGACCTTAAGGTCAGCAGCCCAACCCATAACCCGCTAAACCACCTGGGATGAATATTCTCCTTCTCTCTGTCGCCGTGTCTGGTGAATTGGCTTACTGAACAGACATCCAGCTTTTGGTGGGACAGTCCCGATTTTTAACATTTTTCCCCATGTCCTGAGGCATTTTTAAAAAGTCCCGATTTTTGGAAAGAATGCACGACAAGCTAGGGTATACGGTTTTTGGCTGCCATGTAGCTATTTCACCAGGATATGAGTTTTATCAATGGTGTCCCACTTTTGTCCCGCTTTACCAATGTTAAAATCTGGTCACCTTAATTAAGTGGGTGCCCCATCATCTGCTTTTCGTGAACACTTTCACCCTCCACCCTCCCTCCCCAGACAGACTATTCCATAACCTCCCAAGGCTCCTACCCTTCCGTCCTGCCTCGAAGCTGCCAGCACTCTACACTCTACACTCCCATCTGCGGCCTGTAGGGTTATTCCGTAACTGGGGTCTCCGTAACTCACAGATTCACCGAGGTTCATGTTGCAAAAGAAATTGATTGCCTGATAATCCCACCTTGTGTGACCAGGACACTTTCTTGTGATTTAGGCAAAGTTTTACACAGCAAATTAGGGTTCCCTTGAACAATTTGCATACAAATTGTTCGTTTGCAATTTTCACAATGGGTCAGCACTCGCATAAAATCCTTTCTGTTTGCTCTATTTCCATTGATCTAGCTTCTCTTCCCTCCTTCCCTGGAGCCTCCTCTTTGCCTGGGAGTAAAGGTTGAAAGAAAAAAAAAAGACTATGGCATTTTTGCCACAAGGTTTTTGAAGCCCCATCATATCTACAACTCAAGGTCAAGGTTGCTATCTGGCTTCCTATGCCAGCTTTAGAGCACTTTTAAGGGGTGCTTGGTTCCTCAGATGTGCTGAATTTGTGAAAACTAAATGCTCTAAGTTTTTCAAAATTGCCGTTTTGCATATAAGGTCCTCAAATATAAGCAATATAGAACACTCTCCAGAGTTCACAGTGGATTCGTGGGTTAAAAATGAAACTTACACAATGCCGCTGCCACATTTGTCACAGAGTGGCATCTTCGGTGAGGCACCCATGCCGCCGTGGGCCTTTGTAACTGGAGCTCGCACGCTCCGCGTCCCCACAGGACGGTCATCTGAAAAACAAAGTGTTTCCATTTGTGGCCAGGGAACAGCTGGCTAGAGTTTGCACTTGGCTTCTATTTTCAGGCGTGCACTTTAACCTAAGGATTCTTAAGTTGCACTGGCACTTCCCTTCCCGAAGGAGCAGCGTCCTTTCAAGCACCGAGACTTAGTCCTGAAGAGAGGGTCTTCCAGGGCAGCACTTAAAACACATTTGCTGCTGCGGCTGTTGGAAGGAGCTGGTTCAGAACGCCCCATGGAGCCCTGCATGTGTTTGTGCAACTTTTAAGGGTCAAGATGCAACTTTTTGGTGTGGAAAAACACTGGCGCATAAGCCCTCCCAGAAGACAGTAGCGATTGGCCTGTTCTTACTGGCTGTGTGACTTGGACAGGTCCACTCTCTACCTCAGCTTCCCCATCTGTGAAATAGCTCAAACAGTGGCTCTTACGTCACCGAATCATTGTGAGGATGAAATGAGGTAATGCGTGCAAAGGCCTCCGCACAGTGTTGGGATGAGAGTGACTCAGTGCATGGTTGCTGTGAGGGCCCATGCAGCTGGTTCCACGCATGACAACCTTACAGATCACAGAATGACAAGCTGCCAAGTGTTATCTTTATGAGCATTGCTACGGTGGAGTACAACTGCGGCCCCTAATGCTCCCATTTGGCTAATTTTCAAAAGTAGGTCACTAGGCCTTCCTTCCTGCTCTGTCTCAGTCTGGGGGCTTTGCTGGCACCCGTCCACCCTGGCTGAACCTGCTGGCATGACATAGATGATTCTAGTATCACAGGCACCGGTAAAGCACCACGCATGACAAATAGACAGATGAATGGGGACAGGGTTCATTACATTGTGATTTTAAATGTGGATGATGATGTTACTCCAGAGTATTGAGAGAGGTGAGAACTTTTACCATATCAACTTTAAACTACATGGTGAGCAAATATCCAAGAAGCTGACCTTCAGGGAGAACAATGCAATAGCAGAATTGGAGGAAGGAGTGGGGGCAGGGTATGCAATTGGGAAGTTTGATAGGTTGTTTAAATGGTTAATACAAAAATGATGATTGAAATGTAAACTCCTCCCCAATTGACAATTTTAGAAAAGAACTAGAAGGCTCATTAACAACTTGCAAAATGCAGATGGTCCAACCATACTTGCTGAAAGTGAAGAGAACTTTATGCACTTAATGGTGAAGATAAAAAAATGCAGCCTTCAGGATTTATTGCACCTCAATATTAAAACAGAACAAAACAAAAAACAAACTTTCTGCCATCGAGTCAAATCTGACACATAGAGACTCCATAGGACAGGGTAGAACTGCTCCTGGGGGGTTTCTGAGACCGTAACACAATGGTTTTCAACCTGTGGGTTGCGACCCCTTTGGGAGTTGAACGACCCTTTCACAGGGGTCGCTCGATTCATAACAGTAGCAAAATTAGAGTTATGAAGTAGCGATGAAACTAATGTTATGGTTGAGAGGGTCACTACAACATGAGGAACTGTATGAAAGGGTTGCAGTATTAGGAAGGGTGGGAACCACTGCTGTAACTCTTTATGGAGTAGAAAGCCCCATCTTTCTCCCAAGGACTGACTGGTGGTTTCGAACTGCTGACTTTATGGTTAGCAGCCTAATGCTTAACCACTATGTCACCAGGGCTCCTTACACCTCAATGCAAAGAAAACAAAAATCCTCACAACTGGACCAATGAACAACATGTTGACAAATGGAGAAAAAAATGGAAATTGTCAAGGATTTCACTCTACTTAGTTCCAGTAATCAAAGCTCATTCAAGTAGCAGTCAAGAGATCAAATGACAAATCCAAAGGGCAAATTGGCACATTAGATGCACAAGACCTCCTGAAAGTGTTAAAGATAGAGGATGTCGCTTTGAGGAGGGCCCAAGGTGCCCTGACCCAAGCCATGGTGTTTTCAATCTCATATGTATGTGAAAGCTGGACAGTGAAACAGATGGAAGAGGAACTGATGCATTTGAGTTATGTGTTAATGAGGAGTATTGAATATACCCTGGATTGTGGGTGAGGGGTTGGGCTATTGGCTGCTAGGTCAATGCTTCAGAAGATGAGGCTAGTTGCCACTGTCAAGATGCACAGGGCTTGCTCTGAGATGGAATCAGCGGGGTTTGGGCTTGGCCAGAAGAACCAATAAATCTGTGTTGGAAAAAGGATAGCCAGAATGTTCTTTAGTCACAAGAACGGTGAGACTCCGTCTCACATGCTTGGACATGTCATCGGGAGTGATTAATCCCTGGAGGACCTTATACTTGGTGAGGGGAGGGTCAGCCTAAAGAAGACTCCCTCCCGATGAGATGCACTGACCCCCTGACTGCAGTCATGGCTCAAACATCTGGACAAGGGGGAGATGCCTTCCAGGCCCAGGCAGCACGGGGTCCCGCTGTACACAGGGTTGCCATGACTTGGAACTGACTCGGTGACACCTCATACCGACAACAATTCAACAGCTCTCATCTCCCATTCGTCAACTGAGCTCGCCTTTGATGGTTGTGGATGCAATTTGGGATCTTTTACCTCTGACTTCAGTGTGTGGCATCTTGGCAGCTCCTATCTTAAATCCCACACCGTCGAAACCCATGTGAGCAAGAGTTCAGTTGTTAGTGACTAAAAACCAGTTTAAACTTTCATTGTGTCCCCACCCCTACTCCTCTCAGCAGATGCTAATGGCTGCTCACCGGGGTCGTCGTTAACTAACTCCTGGAGCACTCGAAAGGAGCCTGACTGGCGAGGCTGTGCAGGCTCATCCCGATTGTCATGAAGCATCCGGTACACGTCAGACTGCGGTGGCACCGAGGCGACCGGCTCACTGAAACACAGGTTGGCGAGGAAGCATCGTCAGGTGCGCGAGATGCCAGAAGACATCAGTAAGCAGTGGCCATTTCGGCAACCTTGGCACAGCCTTAGGACTTCCAAGTTAACCTCCGTTACAGTTAGAAATACAGTGTGAGTATTTACGTGGGTTGGCTTCAAAAATGGCAGTGCATGATTAACTTGGGAGTCATATAAACTATTTCCCATTTGACAAACTAGTTTGGAGGGTGAATGGGAAAGTGATTGTTAGAAAATAATAAATCTAAAAACCAAGAACTGTGCCTGATGGACACGTGGTTACAGAAGTGAACAAAATTAGTTTCAGGAAAAAGAGCAAAATAAACACATTAGAAAGTATAAGAATGAGCCAAATTTACTTATTTTTTGTCACAAAATTTTCAATAAAATTCAGGTTCATTTTTGATACTAAACTAAAAATGTATAATTCAACTTTGATTTTAAGGTTTGTTTCGCTAATTACTAGAAATGATAAGTTATCGTTTTCTTGATAAATTGAAGAAAGTCAACCTGTCCATGGTTGAAAGCACATAATGTTTAAGTTTTCATATATAAGCCGGTTATGTTGATTACATCACATATTTAAAATATTATAAATATTATAGATAATTCATAATCATGAAGCAGCTTTACTTTAATATACTTTCTACAACTACATTCATACTGAACAGTACAAATATATCATAACACTACTCTTAGACCGTAAACATTTGAATGCTTTATGCCACTTAACAACAATATCTAGAAAAGGTGGTTTCTATGTGCATGTTTTCTAATTACTTATATACTGTTTGAAATGAATAATTTTATAGATCTAAAATTCTTTGAAAATTGCCTTGTGGTCTATTACATTAGTAGTTCCACGTGTGTATCCTAAGAGATAACTTTACCAGTTTACTGTTGCAGAGCACTCTTAGGCATTAATATGCTATAATTCAAAAAGACAATGATGCTCTAATAATGAAAAAGAGGCATAATAATTTTATCCTATGACAACTCTTTGCAACTAAAAATGTTTGATGGTAAAGTACCTCGAATAAAGATTCACCATAAAGAACAAATTTATCAAAGTAGAGGTTAATATAAATTAATTATCTATATTACTGCCGAGAAGTATTCACATATCAACCCTTAACCGTGGCAAACACTTTCAGTGAAAACACGATGACCTCTCCACCAAATGCCATCAAGAGAAGCGAATGGATGTTAGCTCTTAGAAGACATACCTGAGCTTCCCATCTCTTCCCAATTTTTGACCCCACAGAGGACAGATAATGTGTATACCAGTTTACAAATCGCTTTTGAGAGGTATTGTACTGGACATTTGTAAAGTACATTGTAGCTTTAAAAAACATATGCATTTAATCCTTAAATGATTTCACTTTATTACTATGACATAAACTTCTATGTAGTTAACTCTTTATGTCTCCTTTATTATCAGACATTTGCAAGAAATCATTAACTACTTTTTAAAGTTTTTCCACATAGCTTTCTTTCTATTAAGATGTTATGTTAAAAAACATCAGCAGACTTGACATTGCCCATGTGTTTAGTTAATATGCTGAAAGCACAAAAAGACTTATATTACCTCATCACGGGTGTTTCCCCTAGAGCTGTTGAAACCTGACCCTGAAGTGTTTCCATAATATTGTCATCTGAGTACAACTGCATAGGTGTGTTAAACTGAGCATGTACAATCTTCACACCGGGAAGGTCCATTTCCAAAGGAATGTTAGGGGCCAGCTTAGCAGCAACTTTCAAGTCACCTGGGCAAATAGTACTAAGAGTGCTGACAGATGAGGGGGTGCTACGTCCACTGCCACCATCAATACCGGAGGGGGTGCTGCATCCACTGTGTTAGTGACCACGTGACACAGAGGTGGCCCAAGGAGCCGGAAGATCCAGACACAAGAACAGAGAGAACAAGCACAGAGAGGTTCGAATGAATGGGAGACAAAAAAGTAAGAGGTGAACTACATCAGATGAAAGCAAAATGATTAATTCTGGCACGAATTTATTTTTAAAAGAGAAAATACTGGAAATTCACGATTGAAAATGAGTTTAACAAAATTAAATTATATGGGCAACTTTGCATTTTTTGGCCTTGCATATTCAGAGTTAAATGCAGAAAGAGTTGTACATAAAGTCAGTAGAAAAAGATGCAAATATTCTGTATTTAAAGAAAAGACAGGTCAAATAATTGGAAACATGACATCACAGGCAAAGGATGCTGGGAAAGTATATTGATTAGACACCCATTTCTGTAGTTGAATGTTTACAACTGAAATAGTAATGAATGGCCCTTTGTGAATTGCGACTAAATGTGAAGAAGATTCCGTCAAATATTTGAGCTCAACATTTCAAAAGAAGAGGTAGATTTCAGGAATCCAGCTGAACTTTTAATCATTTTTAAAAAGTTCCAGCTGAACTTTTAAAAACTTTTAATGACCTAATTGCAAATTTGTAGAGTATGTGGGAAAGATTACATATTAAGGCTATCATGTTAAATGTCTTATTGCCATGGTTTTTTCCCCTTGAATTCTGTGAAGAAGATACACTGTTACAAAATAGGCCAGTGGTTTAATTGGATGTGACCCCCACAGACTCTAGAACAGCCAATAAATGCTTGTCACCATGAAGTAGATGCTCAGCACGCAGATGCGGGATCTCTGACTCTTTAGAACACAAGGAAGGTAAGGATAAAGTTCCCGGTATGGGCGTAGTCATTTAACATAAGTATTTAGAAGCACACATTGATTGCCATACATATTTCTCACTTCCTTTAAAGGAGAAATTGAAGGGGAATCATTGAAACATCAGAGAGGCCAGTCATGCAAATTTAGAGACAACTAAGGGTGGTCTCATAGTCCATAAGAAACTGGACAGGAAGCCAACGGACATGCCAGCGATAATAGCTCATTGTTCTACATGCATATTAAGCGTGCCATGGGAGATGCATTCTAAGAGAAAACCGAATCTGCTAAGTAAATTAATTAGGCACAGTTCCTTAAGATAAAGCCAAAAGAGTCCTAGCATTGATGTCAGCATCTTCCATGCCTGCCAGTTAGTCTTGCTGCAAAGTCCCCAGCCTGGATCCCGAACAGAACAGATTTAAATGGCATGTCTCTCAGGTCTCAAGTGTGGCATTCACTATGCCCCCAGGGCAGCTACATTAAGAAGCCCTTTTAAGTGATAAACTTATGAATGATGTCTCATTACCGCCATGTTTCAATCAAAGTTTCAATAAAAAGGAAGAGATAGACTCCAGTCGTAAAAGCCAGGATCTCTCTGACTCTCCCTGAGGTTGTTATAAAATTAAGAATCGAGTGTTAGGTCTTGAGCAAATATACATGGTGCTGCTCAAACACATCCCTTTATTCTAGCCTCTGAAGTCTTAAGACTTGAATGGGTGAACTTACAGTCCTACTGGCAAAGGGAGTCCTTCCACGAAACTTCTTTTGGAAATGATATATGTGTGTGCATTTATTCAGTAGTAAAGTTACATCCTATTGTTAATGTAGTGTTATGTGGTGTCGGTGGGTCGGAGGGTTGAGAAGCTGTTGAATGTGGAGGCACAGGGAGAATACACAGGAAGCCACCCGGAGCAGAAAGAAAGGGTTGTGCAGACTTGGGAGTATGTCTTGTCTTTTTTTTTTTAATGCACCCCTCCCCAGAACACACACACACACCACCACCACCACCCTGGAGTATGTCTTGTCTTGAGGCAATCCTCTGGCCCTGACTAGCTTTTGAATGAGAGTGCCAATGAAAATCATATGTGAAATAATGTCTCTCTATATTGCAGGATCATAAACCCAAACATCCACAGGGGCTAGGAGGGTCCCACATATCTGAAAATGGGTCAGGAATAACGCCGTGAAGAGAAATGGGCATTTTGACAAGCTGGAGTATGCATACGCCACCTACAATTGTTAAGTTGTTGAGTACTACGAGAGTAACATAAAGCATACCTGAGACTTCTGTCTGACTTTGAATCAGGTCTTTCTGCTGAGGTGCAGTGCTTAAAGTGCTCAGCTGCGAACCGAAAAGATCAGTGATTTGAAGCCTCAGCAGAAACTCAACAGAAAGCTGGGCAGTCGGTTTCTGTAAATACGGCCTTGTAAACCGAAGGGGGCAGCTTTGCCCTTTCCCATGAGTGTAAATCAACTTGATGGTTGTGCGTCTGGTTTATTTATAAGGCTGCTATGAGTTGATGCAACAACAGTGGGTTTGGGTTTTGAAGGACACACGGTTTGGGGCATCTAACATAGACCATTAGTCAGTGCTCCCATGAGTTAGGAAGTTCTCAGTTGATAACAGACAAGTCGCCTGTTCGAACCCAATCCAGGGGTCAGTGGGAGGAAAGACTGTCGATCAGCCTCTTGTAGATATTGCATCCAACCAAGAACTCCTTAGGGGCGTTTCTACACTGTCACATCAATCAACTCATCAACATCCACCAGCAGTAACCAGGTGGGATCAATCCAGTCTCCCCACCCATGCCCTCCCTTGAGGCTGACTGATGGAGCTGCAGTCAGAGGAGTAGGTAGGCGCCCTGAAATCATTCTTTCCGGCTGTCAGTACAGGGCATGCATTTCTTCCCTCTTAGGTTGGGGTTCAATTCCTCGAGCACTTGACATGGATCATCTGGAGATGACTCATTTCTCCAATTGACGAAAATCAATTAAGAGCTTATTTACTATTATTCCAATCTGTATACCGCTCTCCTGGGTTGTATGAAAGGTTAACCTCGGTGACTATGAACCAAGGAGGTAGAATTTCAAGTTTCATCAAAGGCACCATGGAAGAAAGACCAGCTAATCCACTTCCCAAACCCACGGGCCACCCCATGGAGCACAGTCCTGCTGTGACACAGGCGGGCCATCACCGGCCCCACGGGACCTAATGGCAGTGGTTCCAAGAGTGTAACTAGGGGACCTCACTTCTTTCCTACTCTGTCTGTACACTGATTCCCCAGGGAGGTGGTGGAGGTGCAGCTCTGCCTCAAGAGGCCCTTCCTTGGCGATTTTCTTTTTCTCATAAGAGCTGGATTCTGTAAGAGCATCGAGAGGCAGGTGCTGAGGGGGGAGCATGGCAAGAACAGACAAGCTTCCACAGCGTCTGCACGCAGACGCCAGCTGCTCTCCTCCTTCTCTGGGCTGGTTCCTCTTTCCTTCCCCCTGGCCGGGCTTCCCTGAGCTGGTACAGAACACGTCTGTCTGCCTGTCTCGGAGGTCATCATGTTCTGGATGGGATCCCTGGAATGGCAGGGGCGTTCGTTATAAATACACACAGTGATTGCATCAAGCCCCACAGCTCCATAATCCTGTCAGTGTTTACTCCTGGACCTGACAGCTGTTCTTTCTGCAAAGCGAGCTTGTTTCTTCAGCTTCGGAAATAAGCTCCAGAATGAGCAAAGTCACTCCAAACACCTCACTGTTACTGTGCGTGGCGATTAGTAAGGATTCAATAGGAGAAGCATGCATTGCAAACTTCACAACGTCAGAGTTTGTGACCTGCTTCGGCCTGGGATTGTGAAAGGTTTGGGCCGAACATTGTGCTTGTGTTCAAAGTAGTTCACATCCTGTAAAAATAAAGAGTTCAAAAGGTTCCTCAGTGGGTGATGACTATGTTCATAGATAGACATTAAAGAGAAAACGAAACGAATGCTACTTTTATCGTGAGACTGAGTTTCCACCAAACCGCAACCTGGCCGAGAGGGGGATAGACGGAGAACAATTGTTTCTGTTTCACCCCCTCTCCACTCTCCACCTGCTCGCAAACTGGCTGATTTGGGTCCAGAACTTCGGAACCACACTCTGGATGCTTATCTTGGAAATGCACATCGGGTGAACGTCGTTGAAATGAAACAGCGAGAGCCGGGCTTTTGAACGCAAAGAAAGCATGTGATCATGGCTCCAGAACATCGTGGCTACGCACCGAGCGTCGAGTTACTTACGTTTGAGGTGAGCTAGGAATGAGACCCCGCAGTTGTCCATGAAGCGCATCTTGGATATTGCTAGTTGAATAGAGCCCAATGGGTGAGTTATAGGAAGCGCTCACTACCTGTCTTTTGTCGTCAATGTTTGCTGCTGCAACAAAAGGCTGAGCCCTTCTGTTGTGCGCGGCACCAATGGGTTTGAATTCCTGTACAATGGCAGACAAGACACACAGAGCCACAGAAAGCACAACAAAGCTGTTAATGAGCAAAACGGCCAGCATCGCTACTGGTAAGAAGGCATCTTTTGCTTCCTAGGGGATTCGCTGCTCTGAGGCGAAAGGAGGAGCAGGGTAGGAACAAACCTAGGATTTTCTGCTCCATGGACACGTGCCCCATTATCTACCCAAGGTTCCGGTGCAGAGGACGTGACCTTGCTTAGGCTATTTATTATAAGACAACCCAAACCTGGTTTCTCAGACCTGGCCCCTGTGGACTTCCAGGCCCATCCCTTTCAAGAAATTCTCAGTTGATACATGTTAATACTGATATTTTTGTGTCAGAAATGTGATTTTGGGGTGTGAAAAAAAAGGATATTTATGTTCTCAAGTAGAACTCATGTCTACTTCTTTTGTTCTATTAAAGTCTTCATGAAGTTGGCCCCATTGTAAGAAATGAGGAACTGGAAGGCTGGCCGGGAAAGGAGGAGCTTATCGGAAGAGCCCTACTGAATCGTTCTGAAAGCCCAGGTAGACGTTTTAATTTTTTCTTTGGTACCTGGGACAAAAACAAAAACACTTAACTTGGATTGAGTTATCACCCTCATCTCCAAAAAGGACTGATAAACATTCAGATCTCTTTCTTTAGGAAAGTAGGAATACTATTTCTATTAAACCTGCTTACTAATCTGATGGTTTCATTTATGTTTAAAGAACTCTGCATGTCTGCTCTGGTCCTAGGAAAACTAACCAGCGCGTCAGAGACTGCTAACACAATGCTTTCCTCAAGTGATTTTCATTTTATTGCTTGGGGAAAAGGACCCAACGTCAAAGTTCTAGACTTCTAGTCTGAAATGTGCCTGAATGATCTGAAATCCTGTAATTATTACAGTTCCCATTTTTATACAGACTTAGAATTGCTTGAGAAGCCATTCAATTTTCTTCTTCTAAGTAACAAGGAAACAAAACCAAATGCCAAAATACTCATGAGCCAATTCTCTTCTGAATCTTTCCATTTGGCAGCATTAATAAGAAATTTTTATAAAAATATTTTCCCTCATACATTCACATCAACTTCATTTACTTCTTAAATGTGCTCCGAATGCCTTACACAGATATCAAATAGACCAAACATTTAGAACAGTGGTTCTCAACCTTCCTAATGCCACGACCCTTTCATACAGTTCCTCATGTTGTGGTGACCCCCAACCATAACATTATTTTCATTGCTACTTCATAACTATAATTTTGCTACTGTTATGAGTTGGGCGACCCCTGTGAAAGGGTCGTTAGACACCCCCAAAGGGATAACGACACACAGAACCGCTGATTTAGAATGATTTGAAATATTGCCTGGAAAGAAATCATTTTGATTTAAAAAAAAAAAGAAGAAGAAGAAGAAAGACAAGATCTTATAATGTTCTTCTTGTCATTTTCCTTTTTGCCATTACAAACAAGGAAGTTGTGGGTGGTGCTTTTCTAGAGAAGAGACTATTTCCCTTCTAAAGCCTTCTAACCAGAGTAACCTCCCCACCCCCCCGCTCCCCCCAAAGATTCTTAAGCCAGTGAACACCAATGACTTGCTAAAAGGGGACCCAAGCGACAAACGCTTTCGTTTGGTTCCCTTGAGCAGGAACACACTTATTCTCTCCAGTAAGGCCTCTTGGAAAGTATGCTCTTTGGGAAGGAAAAATGGCTATGACCGGGAAGAATCGGGTACAGACTTCAGTGGTTCCCATTCCAGCTGCCCCAGATCTCATGGTGCCAGAAAGTGTGTGATGCTGTATAGATGAACCTGCGCCTCAACCTTTGACAACATCTGAACAGCTTCCTGCACTGGAAGGTCTGAGATGAATAAAATGTAGCCTGTGGTTCTATAGGGTGATTGAGTTGACTGAGATGTCATTGCTTCTATAACTATAATCTATAACATTATAGATTCTATAATCCATAACATTATAGATTCTATAGTCTATAACATTGATTCTGTAACATCAGAAGAAAGACAGGGCTTTCTACACCTGTAAACAGTTACAGTCTTGGAAACTCACAGGGGCGGCACTACCCTCTTCTATAGGGTTGCTATGGGTTGGCATAGACTCAATGGCAGAAAGTTTTGTTGTTGTTCTTTTAATGACTACATGGTTGTCATTATAAGATAGGAAAACTACTTTAAAAATGTGGCTTTAGAAAAATGCTGAGAACAAGAATAGAGTAAAATAATTTCAAAGAGTTACAATCTATTTCAGTTAATTTAATATTAACGTTGTACTGACTGTGGCTTAGGATGAAGCATTACAATGGCATAAAAAACAAACTAGACATTATTGTAATGACAGTGGTCATGGCATTGTTAGTTTTTTCCACGTGAAAGAGGACAGAAGGCTAAATTACATTATAACTTAGCTTTGATGGATTATAAATCCTCAGGCTAATTAAGAGAGTGAATATGACAGCACTGAATGTCTCAAATTCTGTGAAATCTAGCTTTCCCCCCTTTTTCTTTTTAAATAAAGTACATCCCACCTTAAAGATCTTGGTAGATAGACTTTAATTGACAAAAATTAGTTGACATAAAATGACTTCACTGGGAAAAAAAATCAGTGTTCTTATTGTTCCATGGCCTTAGAGTGAGCAGTCTCCATGGAGAGGGATGGCCTCCGCTAAGACCATGAACAGTTCCGATAGTAGCGCTCTAATTGGCTCTAGGTCTTTTTCCTTGCCATTTTCAGCGTTGGCTGATAGACTGACTGCAAAGGCAAAAATGTGCAACTTGTTAAAAAACAAAACAAAGCTAAATGTATATTTTCCCCTCAGATCATAAAATAGAAATATTTTAAATACACGCCTTAAACATTGATAATTAGGCTTTGCAAAGCATTAGTTTATGGGCTGTTACAGCCACTCCCCAAAGCACATGGAAGTGTATACACCAAAGGCAAATAGGAAATGGAAGTATGGCACAGCAAGTCAACATTCTATCCAAAGCGTACATCATTGTTGCGGGCCAAATGTAATCAAAGGACAAAACCACTTAGAAGTCTGCTGTTGCAGTTTAACTCCTTCTTTTTTTATTTCCCTGGAAAGTCATGAGCTACATTAAATACCAGTAAACAGTTTATTTAGCCGTCAATATAGTCCAGCTCTTGTGCTCACCCAACTCGGACAAATCCATATAAAGTATTCTTTCAGGAATTCATTAAACACATAATCATTCCAATAAGTTAATGCATTTAAAAATAGACTGTTTTAACCTTAGGAGCTTAGATGAGAGAATCGTATTTTTAGTTTGGGTGAACCAAATGTGATCGCTCTGAGAGTAAAGGCTAAATAACTCGACAAGACTGTGGACTTCAGGGGAAATGCAGCTTCTGTGACCACCCTCCTCCCATTCCTGAACTTGACCTCTGTGGTGATAGCACTCAAAGAGAATTTGCCTTGTAACTCCCTGCTTGGGGAAGTGGTCCACAGATGAAAAACTCAACTCAAAGACTGAGGCCATTGCTAGATCAAAGAGAAACAGCATTTTCTCATTGATTCCTACATGTCTACAGGTAAAAGAAAGGGGGGCGGGGTATGGCAGGGGAGCGAGGGAAGTAAAAGAAACCAAGCAATCAAATATTTGCTTGGGTCACACTGAGCAGACGCACCCCATCAAACAACAAGGAAGCCACCCTCAAGAGCAGTGTGTCGTCCATGGTCTGTTTCCAGTGTTTTCCGTGTCACACTGGGGAGCAGCCTGGGGAGATGAAAATGCTGAAAGCTTGTTCTGTGTAGGCTGCCTTCCAGTTACCAAAGCAGTGCAGATAAAAGCTATTTTTGTAATGAAAATATAAACAACTTAAACTCACAGTCCATTTGTGCATGGAAGTTCTTCGCTTGACCAAATCTTCTATAGCAAGATTGCTTTGTATGGGACGGAGACAGTTGTTTGGAAAAGAAGCATTTTGTGCTTCTGAAAAGCATCTTTTCCAGTATGATGATAGCTACACCATACCTCTGTGTCCTTTGGGGACATTACACAAAGATGAGGACAGAACGTTTGGTCTGGGCTTTCATCATTGGGCTAAAGAATCCGGGTGACATATGGATTAGGAGTTGAGCTGCTAACCAGCTCTGGTCCACCAATGGCTCACTGGGTGGAAGGTGAGCCTTTTGGCTCCCATAAAGATGGATAGCCTTGGGAACCCAAGGAGGTAGTCTTACTCTGCCCTATCTCAGGTCACCGGACATTGGAATCAGCTCAGTAGCAGTGAGTTTGACCACTGAGCTGAGGAATTCTATGCTTCCAATGGAGGAAAGAGTTTGCCCATTGCTGCTAACTGTGAGGCGGGTGATTCCACTCATTAGGGCTGTTGTCCTGCACGTCCAGGCGGTTCCCTGCAGAAGAGTTAGCCACTGAAAACCCCCTGCAGCCCAGTGGGCTCTGAACACAAAGGATCAAGTTCCTTCCTATCTTATTTTATTTCAGTCTTAGAGAAGCCCTATGAGATACACACATTTATGTTACTTTACATGTGGGTCAGGAGCCCTGATGGCACAGTTGTTAAGGGCTCAGCTGTTAACTGAAAGGTTTGAGGTTCAAACCTACCAGCCCCTCTGTGGGAAAAAGACGTGGCAGGCTGCTTCTGCAGAGCTTTGCCTTTGACAGCAAGCTTTTCTTTATCAAAACTTTTGCCAGAGAAGAAAATGGAGAAGGTGAGTGTAAAATTTGAAGGACAAATCCAGGAAAATCAAAGCTTATATGATAAACGTGTTTTCAGTTTAGTTTTGTGAAATAAAAATATGTAGGCAATCTATAGTTTGGAAATATCTAATATGTTTAGCACAAATTGTTTAAAAAGAATATTAGATCTCTTTTTTTTTCAGATAAACCTGGGGGGTTTCTATGTACAGATTCTGAAACTCTTTCTTAATTTGTGCACCGCAGGTGAAGATTGATTTCATTTTGGTCTCGAAGCTTTTGAAAGCAGACGTATTTTGATAAACATCGGATTATTAGATTCATTTTGTTCATTACATAGAGTTGCCTGGAGGGAAACCCTTCAACGGCCGGGGCAGAATGCCATCATGGTAACACAACACAAAACTCATCCCACAGAGCAGGTTGTAGGATGCCAGAAATGAGAAGCAAAAGTTATAAAGTGAAATCTAGATTAAAAACCTCGAGGGACTAGAGTTCACAATAATTTTTTGATGAAAGACACCTGTTTCAAATGGGTGATTGTACTTTTGTTTTGCCTTGAAACATACACCTCACAGTCATCTGGCAGGAAGCCATAATAAAAAATGAAAAATACAGTGACTATCTGTAGATACAGCTAGGTTCTTCCGGATGAGAACGTATTTGTCTGTGAACAAGATGTTTGCCTCAGCATGCTCCCTCTCTCTTCTTCCTGCCAGTCTGCCTCACCCTCTCTCTTGCATGAGAAACCATGAGTATTTGACAGTAACCTCAGCAAGGAAAGGCAGGTAATGACCTCCACATCAGGAGCTTGCTCCAATTTGTATATTGGCCACTTTTTTCCTCTTGGGAGCCCCCACCAGGAGCTTTCACTGGAAATATAATGTGGGTATCATGAACTCTAAGATGCATACCTGGGGCTCTGCCTCTAAGTTGACTTTGAAAGGATGTGCTTTCCCGTCTTCGGAGACCTGTGGTGACCACAAGCGAGCTTCTGCCCTGTGAACGAAAGAACTTTCTTAAGCTCCGAATTCAATGCTGCGGCTAGTTCTACTGCACTCGATTTTCCTCCTCCGGGTGGCCTTCAATAATTTAAGCGAAAGCAATTTCTTATTTTGCACATTGTTCTGTATTTTCTTATTCAATTCACCTTACAGTCTTAATTTCCCCTCATGGGTCAAAATTGCACAGAGGACCTTGTGATATTCTGGAGAGAGTAGGTCTCTATTGTACATGGGAAACACAGAGGAAGGGGGACACTATGCAGGGTCGTCCTGTGGAGTTAACCACAAGGCAAACTCCCTAGGTCTTTTTTACTTCCCCCTTATTCTACCCAGGTCAGCTGGGAGGTAAGAATGATATGCCAGATGGTCTTGTTACTGCCATCGAGGAAATCTGCTCCATCCATTCCTTCCCCTGCATCAGTTCGGGACCCTGTGGTGTCTAAGGGACCAGGTGCTTTGGAGAGAACACAAGTTAAGCATGGACAGGGTCAGGGTCCGTTTCACCCATGAAATATCGGATTGGCTGGCTGATGCGCCTTCTGCACCACTGTAGGGGGACTTGGGATCAATGTGAATACAATACCAACATGATAGGCAGTTATTAAAGCAAATGATTAGTTTTTATGATTCCATTTCAGATCAAATCGCTCAGGAAAAGGATGTCTTTTCTAATATTATTTTTGGCTTGGAATATCTCAGTAGCTCCTAAGATTCTTCTAGGCTGAGTTCTGTACAAAACAGTCTATGGCAGATAGGATATTAGAAGTCACATTTTAGGAGAATTTCTAAATTCTCTTCGATTCTTTACTACATATACAACATGAGGGGAGCTTCTCAAAGTTCATTAGAAAATAGGATGAAAAGACAATGAAACATTTCCACCAACTTTTGGAAGCCCTTCTATTTCATAGCCAATGAAATAGGTTAGTACAGAAAAAAATAATGTCTTTCAGAACTTTTTTTTTATCGTATTGATTTTCAAGAGTTTCAGATAATTTCTCTACAACTACTAGACTGACTTCAAGAAGGCTCAGACCAAGTGACTGGCATATAAAACAAAGTCAGTAAAATTTCTAGGTCTTGTGATAGCTCGTCCAACACACTGGGAGGATGAAACTATTTATAGTTTTGGTTCAAGTTCTCCTACAAAACAGATCCACTTCTCACACCATCAGTTAGGGAGCACCTGTCAATTCTGAGGCACAGCTGGTGAGCTGCTGCTTTAATCCTGTCCTGTGCATCACCGTGAGTCATGGACTCCGTATCAAAGCCGTCAATGGCCAGGATGACATCTCCCGGGCACAGGTTGGCAGCTGCCGCCTTGCTTCCTGGGGTCACCTGGAAGAAAACAGGGCATCGCTTAAGAACCAACACGTTTCAATAGCTAATTTCATGCCCGCCATTGAATTTCAGCTTACGGTATAAGGTTTTTAATGTTTTACTGGGCTGGAATCTTATATCTTAAAATGTAGCATTTCTCTCTGTGTAGATCATGTGTGTTTGCCTTGGTTTCCCCATCATATTGAATGATTCTGTCTATTGCCACCTGGATTTGTTCTTTGAGAGCATCTCTATTGTTTAGTTTTAGTTTTAGTTTTTTTTTTTTAATTTTGGGGGGTAACTCAATGCTTAAATCATATTTTATTTCCTTATACTGAAATGATTTCTTCATTTGTTTGTTTAATTTAGGAACAGAGCTTTATAATTTAAAGATTGAATTGAATCTGCCCTAACATTCTTAGAAAACTTCATCTTTATTTCCATGGGATGTAGAAAACTGGAAAAAGCACCACTTTTGCATGAACAAGAAGAAGCCAGATAACCAACTTGGTTATTATTCCTTTTCTCTTGAGCTCTCCAGAGAGCACAGGGCAACCAGTTAACGTGAGACCTAGGGAATTTTAGGTGCCTCCACCAAGACCTGACCACAGCCTCACTCACCTGTCGGACCAGATGACGCCACCATACTCACTGTGAAGAAGACTCCACTTAAACTTATTGATCACTTTCTGCAGACCACATGCACATTAGCATGCGAGTATAAAACCCCTGGGAATCATAGCTACAAGGGAAATTGCATTCACTTGTAGTCTCTTTGCCATGACTGAAGAACAGATGGAACAAATAGAAAACAACTAGTAACATGACAGAATTTCATAAAAATCACACCAATAATTGCATTCAATATAAACGGTCTAAGCATACCAGTGAGAAAACAGATATTATTAAGCTAAGTAAAAGGACAAAACCCAATTATATACAGGCTATAAAAACCTCATCTTTTTTTTTTAATGGGTGGGTGGGGGGATGATAGGCATATCTAACAATATAGAAAAAAGATGGTTGTTGAATTGAAAATAGGAATTTGTAGTTATTACAATGTTGAGTATTCAGTTACAAGCAATGTTTCTTTTCACTACTCTGTTGTTCTTGTAAGCTGTTGAGCTGATTTAGACTCGTAGGCAACCCATTAGACAGCCTCGAATGGCCCCATAGGGTTTTTCCTTGGCTCTGATTTTTATGGGCTCACCAGGTCTTTTCTCCCACGGAGCTTATTTCCGAACTTTCTGGGTAAATTCCAATTACTTATCTAATAGGTTGTTCTGGTCCTGTCTACATCTCTAAAATCATTTTAAACTACTTTTACTATCTCTCATTTACGGGCTCTGACCATTATAATTTCCTCTGAGTTCTTCACTTAGGGCAACCTTATCCCTCGTGGAGCTGTATAGACACTGTTGTTAAAAATAATTTTTCTTGACCTCCACTTTTTGCTCGTTGTTTCTCTCCATGCTTTACCTGGTTGCCCCTTCTTATCCTCCGGCGTCAAATGTAATGTCCTCAAGAGTCTTCCCTGACCATCAGAACCAGCTTCTCCAGCCCCCACCCCAGCATTCTCCCCCATTGTAGCTTAGCTTCCTTTATGCAGTTTACCACAATGTATCCTTTCATGTTTGTTCGTTCACTTGAATATTGTCTGCCTCCTCAACGAGACCCAAGGGCTGATGTAATAGTTCGCTTATTTGTCATGTGTCAAGTGTGTACAGCAGTATTGGGAGTCAATGACTACCTGATTAAAAAGAATGAAAAGACAAATTAAACCAGAGTGTATAAAACAAAAAAAGTGAGTTGATACATACCAAAAGATGATGGATATTAATACAAACCTATTTGTGTGTGTGTGTGTGTGTTTGGAATTTCCCACTATTTAGGGTAGAATCATACACTGGATGATTCTACTCCAAACTGTTTCAGCATAAACTAGATTTTTCATCATGTTGTACTTGAGGATCCTTCATTAATTCATTTTCCCCTCTCTTTGTTTACTTGAAGTATCTATTTTACTTAACTGTGTAGCTCTCTAAGCGATAGTCAAGTTTCATTTAAATAAATGTAATTGCTAAAATAATAAATTGCCGTGTCTTATATCTTCAGCTTCATCACTGACCTACTTAATTATACTCACTTTATTTACTTATATCATCTCACTGTAATGATCATGATCATTTTTTTCCAGTAGGGACAGTAGTTAGAAGCTGGTGAACACAATTGAGAGTTACATTTAAGCCTTTAGGAAACGTTTCACAGCATTTTCAATTCGAAATATTCTATCAGACCCAGAACTGTTCAAAAAGCAAATGTTTCCATCCCAAATGTAACATATATGGAATAATCTTAACCTAATAATTTTCTCTAGTTGGAGTTTGTCAAAGGCACTATGGTAGTGTAGTCAGTTAAGCATTGGGCAGCTAACGAAACTGTCTATAATTTGAACCCACCTACCAAGGATTACAGCCTTCAATAGGGATTCTCACTCAATGTAAAGATGACAAAAACCTTTCAGTTTCACAGCTGAACCAATAGGTAACACTGTGAAAAATGGAGAAAATGTTGCAACTGTCAAGGATTTTGTCTTAGATTCACAATCAATGCTCATGGAAACAGCAGCCAGGAGCTAAAAAAAAAAGTGCTGTATTAGGTAAATCTGTGACACAAGACCTCTTTAGAGTACTGAGGAGCAAGGATGTTGCTTTGAGGACTAAGGTGTGCCTGACCCAAACTATGGTATTTTCAAAAGCCTCATATGCATGTGAAAGTTGGACATCGAATAAGGAAGACCGTAGAAGAACAGATGCATTTGAATTGTGGTGCTGGAGAAGACTATTGAAAGGACGAACCCATTAGTTTTGGAAGAAATATGGGCAGAGTGCTCCTTTGAGGCAAGGATGGCAAAGCTTCATCTTATGTACTTTGGACATATTGTCAGGAGAGACCGGTCCTTGGAGAAGGACATGATACTTGATACAGTGGAGGGACAGTGAAAAAGAGGTAGACCCTCAATGAGATGGACTGACACAGTGGCTGCAACAATGGGCTTGTAAGGATGGCTCAGAGCCATGCAGTGTTTTGCTCTGTTGTGCATAGGGTCACTCTGAATCGGAACTGACTTGATGGTACCTAACAACAACAATAACAACAACACTACTCCATGAGAGAGACAAGATGTTCCACACAGCCCCGGCAAGCCCCGGGGGCAGCTCTACTATGGGCCATAGGGTGACTATGAGTCAGAACTGACGCCAACAGCAGTGGTTTGTTTTAGTTTTATAGTTTGTCACAATTAGTGCTTTCTATTTTTAAATTTCCAAGACTAGCACAAGAGTCCTGGTGGCACGGTTGGGTAATCATTGCAGTGCTAACCACAAGCTCAGAGTTCAGAACCACCAGCTGCTTTGTGTGAAAGAAGACGAGGCTGTCTGTTCCCCTAGAGATTTAAAGCCTCAGAAACCCTATCTAGGATCACTATGAATAGGAATTGACTTGATGGCAGTAGGTTTGGGGTTGTTGGTGAGATCAGATGCTTTTCTTAGTGTTCACACATGAGACAGCATGGCTCAATGTGCTAGCTTTTAAAGCATCCGTTAGCTTTTCTAATATACTGACACAGATTTTTTAGTGTGGGGTGGATGATCTGGAGGGAAGGAGTAATGTGTTTAAGTGCCTAAACACATTTCTAACAGAAACAGGTATTCTTCACTTAGTTACGGAACATCCCTAAATTCTATTAACTCCAATATTAAAAGTAACAACACTATCTTCTTATATTTATGCAAAACTGTACATTTACAAGACTCTCCCCATACTGGTGACCACCATACAACATTCTCAAAGGCAGGTGAACAAGGAAGACTGCCCTGGTTTTCAGACCAGGAGAGGTCTCGAAGCAACTGATGGTTTTTTTCCAAATTGGGAACCGTTGTTTCAGTGGGCAATGAGGGAAGGTGCCAATGAGATGGCCAGGTCCGATCTCTGACTCTGTGTTCAACCTGCCAGTTGCTGTCCTGGGACATTCAAAAAAGGAAGTTGACGTGAAAGGAAAATGGGTATAGAGAGAGGAAAATTAGGGAGAGGACTCCTGATTCCTCCTCTTTTTCCTAGTTTACCTAGTTTACTTAGCCTAGTCATCAGAACTTTACTGCTAAGTTGGTCCAATAATTTAAATTCTGTTTAATCACAAAAATATATTATTTCTCCATTAATAGATTGCAACAGGTATGTAATCTCCTGTCAATTTGAGCAAAGGGGTGGAGTCTAGCCTGTCAATCAGGTCATAGCCCATGAGGCCTCTGTGTGGGCAGGGCCTTCTCCTGAGGATTCTGGGAACTCCTGTCTTCCTCCTGGGAGGTGGGACACACACACTCCCTGTGAGACATTTCTGTTGATAAGTCACATGGAGCCAGGCTGATGGAGCCAGAGCCCTGGATCTGGAGGAACCACATGGAGACCCATGCCAGTGCTAAGATGCTTCC
>NW_022103906.1:57173093-57175279 GCF_000313985.2 Echinops telfairi | reverse complement strand
GGTCGAGTCTGATGGGGTGCCATGCCCTGGCCCCAAAGTCTGTTTTTGGTGTTCTCTCAGGACTTCCTTGCTCTGCTCCCCTTGCTGTTTTGTTGCACTCCCTCAGTGTTTTGCCTCGGTGTGGTGGGGTCAGATCGGGCCCAATTCCTGCACTGTGTTTCCAGTGTGGTCCCCTGTAGAGCTATGGGTCAGTGAGGGATGTCGTGTCTCATGTCGTGGGACCAGCCATATGCTCCTCTCTGTGCATTGGTTGCTCTGAGCAGGGATATTGCCCTCAATGTTTGGTGGGCCAGGATGTGCTCCACTCCCTCTTCCTCGCTGTTCATTGCTCCTGTGTGCTCTGATCAGACATGTCCCTCTCCCTGAAAGCTCTTTCTTATACACATGCATATCTATGAATTTGTTTCTCTAGTCAACCCAGACTGACACATTGTTGTCGATGTTAGGTGCCAATCAAGTTGATTCTGACGCATGGTGACCCTACGTACAACAGAAGGCAACATTCCCTGGTTCTGTGCCATCCACACGATGGTTGATAAGCTTGAGGCCATTGTTGCAGCCATTGTGCCAGTTTATTTCATGGAAGGTCTTTCTCTTTTTCACTGCCCCTTCACTCACGACGTGAGTCCATAGTGTATTCAATATGCTTTTCCAACTCCACACCTCAAAGGCAGACATCTTTCTTCAGGAGCGACTATTCATGGACTAGTTTTTGCATGCACGTCTAGCTTTTGTATGCTCTGAGGCAATTGAAAATACCATGGCTTGGGTCAGGCATACCTTAATCCTTAAAGTGACATTCATGTGAGCACTTTAAAAATGTATACACATTTGATTCTGTGACTGCTGCCTTCGTGGGCGTCGATTGTGGATCCGAGGAAAGTGAAATCTTTGACAACTTAATGAATTACTTCATATGATTGGTGGCAGTTTACGATCACCATGTTTTTCCAAATTAGAAAAGAATTATAGAAATATTATTTAATTTGTTATTGTTTAGGTTCATAAAGGTATCAGAAATCAAAAATACTAGAGCTATTATTGGAAAGAATACTGTAATTAATCACTTGACCCCATGCCTTCAAACTTGCCTGGTCATAAAGAGCACCTGGGCCCCCGTTGAAAGCAAAGTCTCTCAGATCCCACCCAGGTGGTGCGGAACCAGAACCTCTAGTGAGGCACTGGAGAAGTCATATTTTTAACAAGTACCCCCGACCGATTCCTTTTATTCACTTCAGTCTATTGTTTGGGAATGTTTTGGGGGAAAGAACTAATTTAAAACACAGAAGCATCTCTAATGTCCTCCATACTGTGGGCAGTATAAGGAAAGTTGAGAGAGGATTTTTATGTAAGACTAAAAATGCTTGGAGCAGGCAAGTGCACCCCGAAGAGGCACTCTGCATGGCGTGGATCACAGTTATGAGAAATCCCATTTCCCAAAGCCTCACGAAGCCTATGAAGTTCAGTCCTGCTTTGCACACTGGGGTTGCTATGTGTCCCTAAGGATACGCTAGCATGTACGGTACTCAAGTTCAATTAGCATTCGTACTTATAATGATCTTGATCATGAGTGTCATGAACAGAAGAGCGGGCTCTGGGTAGTCAGGAGGGAGTAGAAAGGAGCGGGAAGAGGAATCAAGCGGAGAGAATACACTAGCATCAGATGGGTGCTATCATTTTCTAGCGTGTAGACAAATCACTCCAAATTAGACCTACAAACAATCTGCAACGTGGATATGAGAGTTGATTCACCTTCCGGCTGGTCCAAGAACTTAAGAAAGAGACTCCGGAGCATCTACTTGCGACAAAAAGGAAAGGGGTTCAACTTAGAGATGCGAACCTCAGATGCAGATCATGTCTGAAGCCACAGCCCCACCCCTCCCAGCTGACCATCCCAAACTCAAATTTCGTATTGCACAAAGATGGTTACAGCTATTTCCCAGAAACTGCCTTTCTACAAATATATGCTTCACAACCCTTGTCCAATTTGAGTTTAGAATGCTGAGTGTTTATCTTACTTTGCCCTCGTGGCATTGTGATAAAACGATTTGCCCATATGACCAGATGGATTGTAAACACTTCCATGGGGTCCTCATTGTGTGAATTGAATTTCAATGGTTCTGGATGGAGCATAAAATCACAGTCCTGGTGGTAGTCTGCATCTGCAGAGCTTGAGGCAAGGAGGG
>NW_022103906.1:57169455-57171597 GCF_000313985.2 Echinops telfairi | reverse complement strand
GGAAATGTTTTGAGAATGATGAGGGCAATGAATGTACAAATGCGCTTTACACAATTGATGTATGTATGGGTTGTGATAAGAGTTGTATGAGCCCCTAATAAAATGATTAAAAAAAAGAAAGAAATTGCAGGATGAATTGGAGAGCAAAGACAAAAGTCAAGATGAAATCTTGAAATAGGGACAGTGGTAGGAGAACCAAAAATGGAAGGGAGGAGCCAAGATATTGAAGACGGAATCAATAGGGTTAATTGATGGTCTAGGTGGCATCAAAGGCCGATCTGGAAACGTCAGCACAGTAAGTGGGGTCTCTGACATTGATGACTTCAGAATGCAAGCGTTAGAGGCAGGTCGATCTGCCATCAATCAGTCCCTGAGCCACCACGTGGTAGCTCTAGGATCAGGTGCAGGTTAGTGAGCCCCTTGAAGCCTCACTCTCCTCATCTGCCAAAAGGGACCAGCACAGTACTACCTCTGAGGAGTATGGAGAGAGTTTAGTGGGTTAGTGCACACCTGCGGTCTCCGAGGGAAGCACATGGCTCACCCACTTGGGTGTCTGTTGAAAGGTGGGAGGTTCGAGTCCACTCTGGGATGTCTCAGAAGGAAGGCTTGGTGGTCTACTTTGAAAAGTTAACCACTGATCGCCACTCTCACCACTGGGCCTGGGGGGTTCATTGATCCTGGATTCCCTGTGTTCTGGTTCCTATCTGTGCCAGTGTGCATCCTCTGGTCTAGCCAGGTTTGTGGGGTGGAATTGGGATCATGATTGATGGTGGGGCGGGGGAGGAAGCATTAAGGAGTCAGGGGAAGATGGCTGCTAGAGAAGTAGCTCATGCCCGGAGCTCCGTGATCGGTCCGACTGGACCAGAGGATGTGCACTGGTGCCAGGGAGGGGGGGGACTGGAGGTGCAGGGAGTCCAGGACAGATGAACCCCTTGGAACCAGTGGTGAGAGTGATGATACCAGGAGGGTGGAGGGAAGGTGAGGGAGAAAGGGGGAACAGATTACAAGGATCTACATATAACCTCTTCCCTGGGGGACGGACAGCAGAGAAATGGGTGAAGGGAGATGTCGGATCGTGTAAGATATGACAAAATAATAATAATTTATAAATTATCAAGGGTTTATGGGGCGGGGGAGGAAGGGGAAAAATGAGGAGCTGATACCAAGGGCTCAAGTAGAAAGCAAATGTTTTGAGAATGATGAGGGAAACAAATGTACAAAAGTGCTTGACACAATGGATGTATGTATGGATTGTGATAAGAGTTGTACGAGCCCCCAATAAAATGATTGAAAAATAAAGTTAGCCACTGACACCCCCCGGCGCATAGTTCTACTCTGACACACATGGGGTCACCAGGAGTCCGAATCGAAGAGACAGCAGCTGTCTTGTGTTTTCGTTTTTTGCTTGTACAATAAACACCATGAACTCAGAACAGGACATGATAAACAGCATAATAACAGATGTATAACCATATTTATTATGGTTAAAATGATAAGAGTAATAAATAATTATGATACCTTATAACACTTATCATTATATTTTGTAAGACCTTTTAGTCTTTTTCAGTATTCTTATAATTTCAATAGGAATATTCCCAATTAGGCATTCACCAGGGTATAAAAATGCAGGTGAGTATGCATTCATTTATTCAACAAGAGCTTACTAAGTATATTCTTTGATTTGGGGACACTTGGGATACAAATTTTAGTCCTACCGTAGCTCTTTAATAAATTGCTGCACATGAAAAGCATGATCAAATGAAATGATCATATATGGTCTTGCAGTGCTATGGAGTTCAGTGTCAAAACGAGTGACCCAAATTAGTCTTGAATCAAGGACACACAAAAAAGTGCCTCTCTAAATGATAATTGTCCTTAGGTCAAATATTCTACCAATAGCTTCTCTAGTACTACTTCAGAACTGTAGGAACACTGCTTTAAAATAAACATTGTTTTTAATTCGAAGAACTCATTTTAAACATCTGATTAATTGTGTTGGCATGTTCCATGTTAATAGCAAGGTATTTCTTTTATAAATCCTTAAAGGACTTTGTGACAAAATAATTTATCTCTTTGGGAGTTAATATAAATATGAGTTATCCTTTGTTAGGATTCAAACACTTATTTCATTTAATATAAACA
>NW_022103906.1:57167508-57168929 GCF_000313985.2 Echinops telfairi | reverse complement strand
TTCTTTACATGTCGTAACTGAAATAATGGTAATTTTCGAATAAGACAAAAGCTAACATTAGAGAAAAAATCAACTAGAGCAAACAATGTTTCAGACTTTAACTACAGAACTTTGTAGTTTCACTTTTACTGTTTCGCCCCTTTCCAAAGCAGGACTCCCCAGAGCACTAAGTGAGGCAAACCTGACTGTGATCTTCGGCTATTGCTTCCAGGGTTGTTCAGCCGGGCGCTTACTTTCCATCAGGTAAGCGAAACTATCTGACAAGCTCTCTTTGTAGTTTGAGTTATAGATGATGATCCCTAAGCCAAGTTTCAAGCTTAGGAAAATATTTATTGAAAATGCCTGGAAACCCAGGAATACACATTACTAATATTTTCCCTGCCTGGGCTGATAGGACCGGTTCTGATTTGGCCAACCCAGGTTGTGGCCCGCGAACGGCGCCTCCCTGAAGTTTACCAGAACAACTCTCTGAGGGAGGCTTCTGAGTGTGGGTCTGCCTGTGGGAATCCCATTTCGTAGGTGAGGGAAGGAGCGGGAGAAAGTCCTCCCCACCTGGCCTTCTCAGAGTCCCGGGAAACCACGCGCTCCTCTCTCTCCTCCGACAGGTTTTGGGGACCGAGAGGATGCAGAGGGCAGATTCTGCAGCAGCTCTGCGTGGTCCAAGCTGGGGTCACAGAGCTCTGGCGCCCGTGGAGCCGCGTGCCCGCCACCCCGGGCCCCCCTCGGGGCTCACTTGCCACTCTCAGCTCCACAGGCCCTCAGAGCCCTGGTTGTCCATAAAAGCAAGAAAGTACCTACCCTGGTGATGATCAAAGGCTGGTTGAAGTCTATCCCCCCGGAGAGCCTGAAGCCCCAGGGCGCCGGGCCCGGGAGGACCACGTTCTGGGGCATGGTGCCTCGGGTGGGGGCACTTCGGCTCCCAACGAGTGGGGCGCAGCGAGTGCACTGAGCAGCGTGTCCCTGAGCAGGCCGCCCACTCTGCCCCTGGGAAGTGTCCTCCACCCGACGGTGGCCAGAGTGCTTTATCTCCTCTCCAGAGTGACGTCACGGAGCCACCGGCCACCCCGCCCCCTCCCACCAAGGAGCGCTCCAACTTTGG
Source organism: Echinops telfairi (assembly GCF_000313985.2). Lineage (NCBI taxonomy): Eukaryota > Metazoa > Chordata > Mammalia > Afrosoricida > Tenrecidae > Echinops > Echinops telfairi. The sequence continues at coordinate 57,167,830 of NW_022103906.1, read as the reverse complement.
AAGTAGGAGCCAGCCAGACCCCAGGGAGCTCTGGCCAGTTGCGCGCCTGGCTGGGTGCAGCCTCTCAGACCCTTAGGGGCCTGGCGCTGGAGGAGGCTTCGGGTTACAACTTCCACCGCTCTCTTAAAGGAACACCTGTCCACCTAGGTTTGCTTCTGCGTGAAGCTCAGCAGTGCCCTGGATGCAAAGGAAAGCGCACTTACACCACAGGGCCTATGCTGGTCATTTATACACTGAGCATCCGCAGTAAAATGAGTTCCCTGGCAGTTTTGATATTTTATTAGCTGTGGGACTATTGAATTACTCGGTTACTTAACTCCTT
>NW_022103906.1:57164299-57165772 GCF_000313985.2 Echinops telfairi | reverse complement strand
AAAAAAAAAAAAGATTTACAGCCTCAGAAACCCAAATGGAGGAAGTTCTTCTTTGTGTTATAGGCTCACTATGAGTTGGAATCAATTCAGTGGCAGTGAGTTTACAGTAGGATTTGCAGCTCTAGGTGACGAGTGTATTCATTGTAAACTTAGTGCTGAGAGTTCTGAGTTAATGTGGAGAAGTCATCCTATCTTCAGGCATCACATTATGCGAAGCTCATGCCATATGGTGAGGCCACACACGGAGGCACTCCTTTTGATAGTTCCAGACAGCCACCAGCTATGTGAGCACCTGCTAGTCTCTAGCTCTTCGATCAACCTCAGCCTCCAGGTCCTCTCAGATTAGGCTCTCCAGACATTGTGGAAATGAGAACAGTCCCACTGTGCCCTTCCTAAATCTGTGGGAATAATAAAATGTTGGTTTTCTTCAAGTTGCTGAATTTTAGAGTAGTATATTATAGAGCAACAGTAACAGGTACAGGATAAAAATCACCCAACGAGACGGGGCTTGGAAGGGGAGAAGATAACAAACAATTAAACTGGAAGGACCAGCATTATTTAAAGGGCAAGAAAATAAGGATTGTGAGAAGACCACTTTCTTCTTACAAAATGTTTTAAAGGAAACCATGAAAGTGGTAACGGAAGAGTAGGAAGAAAAACCCAAGAAGAGATTGTAAATATCAGCATGAGAGGCAAAGGTCAAGTTGTCCTGGTAAATACCCACTGGATTTTTAATTGGGAAGTGATGGGTGACTTTGGGACGGTGGTAATGAATCATGAGGACAGATGGAGATTGCCATGGTTTGAAGAGGGATTGTAGGAGAGGGGAGTTTAGACTATGGAGGAATTTGATAATACAAGGGAAAGGATGGTCTAAGGAGGGCAATGGTGGTGGTGGGGGCGGGATGAAGACCAAGAGAAAGGACTCTCTCCTCTTAAATGGGAGAGGTTTGGTGATTTTTGCTTAAATCAGAGGAAAAGAAGATGCTGAGGAACAGAAGAGGGATATGGAGGAAGCAAGGTCAGGGATTGACTTGACGACAGATCTGTGTTTTCTCAACTAGTAATCTCTCTCTCTCTCATTTCTAACAGTTTTATTGACACTTCATCCACATATCACACAAGTCAATAGTTCGATCCTATCAAGAAGAGTTTTACCATCATTACACAAACAATTTTAGAGCATGTTCTTCTTCCTTGTACTCATTGTTATTTGTGTAATGATTCGTTTTAGCTAGCATTTCCATTTATTTCAGGGTCCTAACATCCTTTACAATGGCAACACAGAACTCACAGACAAGATTCATGATTAAAGGTTGGTTGGTTTTTTAAAAATCATTTTATTAGGGGCTCATACAACTCTTATCACAATCCATATATACATCAATTGTGTAAAGCACATTTATACATTCATTGCCCTCATCATTCTCAAAACATTTGCTCTCCACTTAAACCCCTGGTCCTCATTTTTTC
>NW_022103906.1:57157448-57161382 GCF_000313985.2 Echinops telfairi | reverse complement strand
TGCGGAGATAATAACATGCACAAAAACAAGACAGAGCAAAACCAAGCAACAATATACAACAAAATAACAACAAAAACAAACCACTGACAAAAAAAAAACAAAACAAAACACAACAAGAAAGAAAAGCTTGTAGTTAGTTCAAGGATTGTTTGTTGGCCTTTAAGTGTTTTCCAGTCCAGTCTGTTGGGGCACCCCACCTTGGGATTAAAGGTTTTATTCAGGAAGTTGACAGGTTGTCATGCAAGTGAGAAATACTCAAAAGACAGTTGTTTTATCAGCCCTTGTTACAAAGTTCTTTCAGGGCTGCTCACAAATGCCCATAGGGATGACCACTCCATGGAAGGCATCAACTGGAAGGCTTTCCGCTGAAGCTCTGTGGGTCAGCCAACCCAGTTCCCTGAACTAAGTGCTCTAAGTCACCCTATATCACAAGCTAGCCTCGACCCCCAAACATTCAGCTCTATTAGCTCCATGTGCTGGGGAGTCCGCATCTGTTTCTTGCTCTGGCTCCTGGTTCTGCTACTGCTACTCTGATGTCTCAGCTGTCTTTGGCTCTGGGAGGTTCTCTGGGTAGGGATCTCAGGGTCCAGAGATCACACTCTACTCCTGGCTCTTGCTGGTAGTGAGATGCCACCTGCTTCTCAGAGGGCTTATTTTTATATACAGCAAAATGGCATTCCAATGAATCTGCTGACAATTACTCACAGGTAAATCCTGTTAGTCTCTTCCCCCACTTGCTTACCAATCCCATGCAGGGAAAAGTCATTTAGTGAGAATTGGACGTTGGCTAGCAGATCCATATTAAATAATTTACTGCCCCTGCAAGACCTATTTTCTTCTGAGACAGCAGGAGAGGTGGTAGGAATGGCTGGGGTGTGTTGGCAGCATTGTAGACTATCTAGTTTAACTCTACCTCTTTGTCTCAGACAGTTTTCAGAGTGATTTCACCTTCCCCTGATGACAAGTGTTCAGAGATTGCTTGCTGGCCCAAACTCTCTCACGATTCTCTTCTGCCTCACAGTCTGCTCTCAGATGGAAACACCGAGCACTCCCTTTTACAGAAGATACAGCCAGCTCTGCTAATGACTGGCTTTTTGAGACCTTTCATTGTCTGACTCTTGGCCTCAGGCGCCACGTGGACTTGCTCTCTTCATCACTCAATAGTCATTGCAGAGTCTGCCAAGGGATGCTGACTTTTCTTCCAAAGTGCTTTTCTCTCTCTATGTAATTGATTTATTTTTTAATTCCTTCCCCTTCCTCCTGTACTTGACACTAGGGAAGAATATGTGTTTGTTTTAAGTCTGAGATCCCCTCACTTGGTGAATCTCAATTTTTGAATGTATCAAAAAAGCCTAGATACTTGCTAACCATGTAAATTCCTGATCCCCACTCTTTAGAGATCTGTTTGTTCAGTTGCTGGGTCTAATCTGTTGCCAGTCCTGGTAGTTACATAATCTGTTGTCAATTTGAGAGGATTAAGACTGAAGGGGTGGGGTTTAGTCTGCCAATCAGGTCGCGGTTTGATGACCTCATCTGGAGGTGCTAAGGAGATAAATAACTCACTGGAGGTAGGAGGTGGGCTCACTCCATGGGAAGCATTGCAGCTGATAAGATACATGGAGCTACACTAGTTCCCTGAGGTGGAGGAGCCACGGAAAGCGCTGAGATACTTATACTGCTCCTTGGATCCACAATTTCCACCCACTGGCCTGAGATCTTCCTGCATTCGGTGTCATTGCACGTGTTTTGTGAGTCTGAAGCAGAATTTATACATTGGTATCAGACATATAGCTAATATCGGACATATGGACTTGATCTGGACTGGGCTGGGATATTTTCTCAATATTCAATTGCTCTTGTATATAAAGCTCTTTCTTATACACATCTGAGAGTCTCCCTGGATTTGTTTCTCTAGTCTACCCGGACTAACACACCGGTGGTCTGTTGCCCCCATTTTAAGCAACTTTAAATCAACACATGGGGGTATACTTTCTTATTTGATCTTGGTCTTTATTTGGGCCACGTGTCCTTTCTGGAATGCTCTATCTTCTCTATCACCCCACACTCTCTTTCCACATTTTCTGGAAAGAATAACTCCTTTGACTACTGACATCTACGTCAAACTTTCCCCTTACTTAATTTGTGTTCTAGTTGGCAGGTTATGCTTTTGTGCGTATCTATTCTCCAAGAGAAGCAGGCCTCGATAAGGGATTAACCACAGGAACAAGGTAGGGAGAGCCTCATAATCTCCCAAGGCTAGCGTGTCCATTAGGTTCTTTTTGAATTTTCCAACCACACAACAGAGTCCTTCAGAGCACAGCCCAACTGCATTGTCACCCCGCTGCTGGACATTACAGGGGTAGGCGGCCAGTAAGCAGTGCTAGATAGAAGCAGATGATGGCCCTGAGATTTTCAGGCTCAGAGTAGCCAATTCCTCCATCAAACACAGCCTTCATCACAAGTTCTAACAAGAAGCACCTCCCTGACAGCCACCATGGTGCCCCATGGCCTGCATCCCTCTCCTTCCCACTGCTGTGGCTGTGTCTGCATGTACTTGCTGGGCTGGCTATGCAGACCAAATGATCCAGGGCCAGGGAAGCCAGCCAGTGCTCCCAGGCCCTTCCACACATTGTGTCCAACTTCCTCTTTGGTCAGAGTCCTTGTGATTTTCATGCTTCGGAGGATTTGGGCCCTTGTGCAATCTCTTCTGGGGAATTAGCCACACTGAATTCCATGCTTTGTGTCTGCCCCCAGTGCTGGCTGGAGCCTATATTGTTTCATTCCCACGTTGCAATGTTCTTTGGGACGGTGTGATGGTTCAGCTCAAGTTCATTTGGTATTCCCCTCTGTAATGTCCTTCAGTTTTCTCACTATTCTGGATTAACTAATAGCAATCCAGGGAATCATTAGTATGCTGGGGAACATGAAGTGGGGCATTTGGGGATGAACAGCAAACAGATCCTGGGCAGCAGCTTCTGCTGCTAGTGTGGCTGTTGCCTTTAGTGCTAGTGCCTTTGCTAATTGTAGGAAGTCAAGAAGAGAATGCGTGCCTGCAGGGGTACGCGAGCCTCTGGAGTGTTTGTCAGGGATTCCACTTATAGCCACCCCATGTTCAGCGTAGAACAGAGTAGGAACCTACTAGGACAGACAGTTCTATAGGATTTTCTTGACCATAATCTTAATAGGGAGCCCTGTGGCACAGAGGTCAAGCACCTGACTGCTAACTCAAAGGTTCGTAGTTTGAGCCCACTGGCCATTCTGCAGGATACAGGTATGGCAGTTTGCTTCGGTGACTATGAGAGTCTTGGAAACCCGGCTCTACCATGCCCTATAGAGTCATTATGAGTTGGAATTGACTTACCTGCAACAGATTCGGTGTAATTTGACAGATCGAGATTGCCAGACTTTTCTTCAGTGCTGTCACTGGGTGGATGTGGACCTCCAACCTTGTGGTTAGGTAGTTGCAGGCTAATGGAGTTCTGAACTCTGTTATTTCCCTTAAGCAGGTTACATGGGGCCTTTGCATCCTTCCTGGGTTGTCTTCGGGGTGGATTTCAGGCTGAATGCGGACCTGCTGCATCCTGCCCCTAGAAGGTTGCGAAAGGTGCCTCTTTGTTCCTTCTGCGCTGCTCAACATTTCCCGGTTCTGCAAAGATGAATCTGGTCACCAGAGCTACCTGGATGTAGCTGGCATTGTGAGCATTCAGCAAGGCAACTCCAATCTAAAGCATTCTGAGATATAGATCTCATTATTGTGGAATACAGAGCCTATTAGAAAGTAAGGATTTTGTCTAAGACCTTACACTTGGTAAATGGCAGCGCAGAATTCAAGCACCAGGCCTGCCTCCTGGCTACCTTTGCTTCTTCTCCTCCAGGCTGTCTCTCAAAAAGTATATGTGTATACCTGCTGATGGTTTTGACTGTCACGTGAGCT
>NW_022103906.1:57135426-57157225 GCF_000313985.2 Echinops telfairi | reverse complement strand
AGCGCTACTCTCATAATTAAGAACTTTCTGCTTAAATGTGTCTGGAATGATCAGAGAGCTCTAGTCTTTTGTCATACTTCAGAGGATTAAGTGATTGGGTTGGAAAGAGGGAACCGATTACAAGGATCTATGTATAACCTCCTCCCTGGGGGACGGACAACAGAAAAGTGGGTGAAGGGAGACGTTGGGGAGGGTAAGATATGACAAAATAATAATTTATAAATTATCAAGTGTTCATGAGGGAGGAAGAAGCAGGGAGGGAGGAGGAAAAATAAGGAGCTGATGCCAGGGGCTTATGTGGAGAGCAAATGTTATGAGAATGATGAAGGCAATGAATGTACAAATGTGCTTTACACAATTGATGGATGCATGGATTGTGATAAGAGTTGTATGAACCCCTAATAAAAATGATTTTAAAAAAAAGTGATCGCAGAGCCTCCCTATTCCTAAGTTAGTCCAAAGTGATGCACATTTGTTTCCTATAACCCTGGAGAGCCAACAGAAAGACTGGGACGCATGCTTATGATAGAACCCTGTCTGAAGACATCCTCTAGTCACAGGGCCTTGTATTTGGGGGCTGGGCTCTTCTCTCTTTAGTCAGTTTATCACCACTGTAAAAACATTTCACTTGAGAAGGGCGTGCCTGACGAGGGCTCTTGGTTTGGATGGCCTGGCCTTGGTTTAGTCACTAGTAAGGTTTGAAAGGAGGCACCAGTGCTAGCATCTGATCCATCCCAGATGCCTTGGCCACTTCCCTGAGCATTTCCACCTGTTTTTGCACTGGGATCTATGGCTGGTCTCTTAACAAATAAAACGTGTGTGTTCTGTACAAGGCATGTCAGTTCAAACAGGCCTAAGTTTCAGGAAAGAGTGGGTCATGCATTTGGACTGCTAACCCCAGGGTCATCAGTTCGACTCCACCCATTGCTCCACAGAACAAAGATGAGGCTTTGAGCTCCTGTAAAGATCTCTAGCCTTCTTCGAACCCCCAGGGACAGTGTTAGTCTGTCTTCTAGGGTCACTATGAGTTGGAAGCTACTCAATGGCAGTGAGCTTGGTTTTGGTTTAAACTTTATGTAGGATCACCTTAGGGGTATCTAGTTTTTTAATTTTTCAAGTTCTTGAACCGAAGATTAGAAAGAAGGATAATGATGAATGACTGCTTACATAAAATGTGTTGTTTTACTGTTAGGTATGACTTATAGCCAACCCGGGTTCAGAGTAGAGCTGTCCCATTTCTTTGACTCTAATCTTGACAGAAACAGGTCACCAGGCTCTCCTGTGATCTCCCAGCGATTTCTCCCAGCGATCTCTCCGTTATCTGCCCTTTGCACCACAAGAGCTACTGTATCTAGTCCATTTAAAATGTACATGAACAAAAATATCTTTGTTCTAAAATAATAGGCTCAAACACTCTCCTTTGCTACGGAGAACACATTCTGGAATCAAGAATGAGCATTTTTCTGTGCTTACCCAGGTTTCTGGTGACACTGGGCAGAGAATGAATATTTTTCAGGGTCAGTCTGGCCGGGTAGACAAATGTTCTCTTGGCACAAGAAGCACTCTGTAAGGAAAAGACGCGGGGATAGTATAGAATTGGATGTCCACCAGGAAAAGCATCAAATGAGAGCCAAGCCCAGGGAAGAGTCTGGATCCAAATAGGTTGGCATAATATCCCAGCCCTTGGATTCTGGGATGCTAGCATCTTTTGGGGTTTCTCTGACTTACACCACTGGAAGCGCTGTTGTGCTTCCTTGAGAGAGTCCTTCTCTGGTTGCCCGTTGGGTACCAGTCATCTCCAGGCTTCCGTGCTCAGGCCAGGCTCGTCCCATGGAGTGAAATCTTACTTCTGAGTTTCACTGAAACCCTTGGTATCAAACGCTCCTGAAAATGGATAGTTTTCCTCCCTAATTTGAATCTATACCAGCCCCCACCTCTTTTTCTGCTGAATTCACAACTCACATACGTGTGTCTATTCATTTTCTCTCTCTCTCAAAGAAACTCACTTAGCTTGTCCAACATCTAAAACGTTTGCTTTTTTTTTTTTTCCTCTCCCCTCTGTCCTCATAAGAGTCTAACCATGATAGTTCCTCAACCTTCCAGCCCAAGAGTTTGAGGAGGCGTCTGCCACTCCTCTCCTCAGCCATCCTAATGTATGACTAATAACCAACTATTAGAGAGTCCACCTCCACATTACTGTTTTGTATTTAAACCCTTGTCTGTCCTCTCCATGCCTACCCCCTTTGCTCAGGCTCTCACTAATTCTCCGGGAGATGACAACCAAGTGCTCCTCACTTCTTCCCTTGACATTGGTTTTACTCCCTTCAATTCACTCTGTGCACGGCTGCCCACGCGATCTTTTAAAAACGGAATGTGGAGCCGTGAACCTTATCTGTTGACAGCTCCTCAGGAGCTTCCCAATGGTGTTCAGAGTAGATAGCAAACTCCTTAGATTAGCTCTATCATCTCTAGATACTGGGCCCCAAACTATATCTCTAGCTTCAACCTCCTCCCCCCCTTAAATAAGACACTCTTTTTCCTATTGTACAAAACATCTTGTGGTGAACATAACTCATTGAACTGCTTAGTGTGTATGAAACTTTGACCTCGAAGCTTCTCTGGCCTGGAATTTACTCATTCATTTATGATGCAATTGATTCAACAAAGTTGCTAAGTGTTTATTGTGTTCCAGATGCCATCCCAGTTACAAGGGATACAGCAATGGACACGACAAGGGTCTTGTTTCCATGAAACTCACATTCTGCAGCAAAAAGACAAACAACCCAATTGGAAAAAGGGCGGAGGACACACACAAACACTTCAACAAAGAAGAGTTTAAGGTAGCCTACAAATGCGTGATCATAAGCTGTGATCATTAACCATTAGGTGCAAATCCAAATGACAATGAGATATCTCACCCCAGCATGAATAGCAAAGTAAAACAAACAACAGCAAAACAGAAAAAGCTTTGGTGAATGTCTGGAGAGAGTGCAACTCTGATACACTGTTGGTGGGATTGTAAAATTGTTGGTGGGCAACAATGTGGTGGCTCTTTAAAAAGCTGGAAATAGAAATACCAAATGGTCCAACTATTCCACTAAATTTTGACTATCTTACTTCTGTCCACTCTTAAGCATTTATCTTACAGGAAATAAGAGTGGTGACGCAAGTGCACCATGTTGATTTTGGCTGAATGCACAATAGCAAAACCATGGAGATGCCCTGAACGTCCATCATGTCTAGCAGCATGATGGCATACATGCACAAGGAATGCTATGAAGCATTACAAATAATGATGCCACTATAGAATGCCTCCTGACATGGATGAACCCGAAGGAAATCAAACCATCACAAAAAATACTATCTGAGACTATTAGTATAAAAAAAGTCAATGAAAGGTTGACACACAGAAAGAAACATTCTGCTCGGTGCTCACTTGGGCAAACAGAGAGGCAATGTACAATTAGGGGAGGTCAGCCCGAACAGATCGAGGGAAAGGAAGGTGCGGTGAGGCACCCGGAGTTAAAGGAACAAAGCTAAATACTGCTGATGCAATTCCTGCGATCACAGCAATAGCAGTCATTTAGTGGATCAACAGATAATAGATAAAAAATATTGCCTATATGGATAGCCACTGAAGCTGCACAAGGATGGGAGGGCAAGTAGAATTAGAAGCATTTATTTATATATTTGACAGAATATGTAAATATATATTTGACAGATATATAGATGATAGAAAATATTTCCACATAAGTATTTATATATCCATGAGCATAGTGGAACATACAAAATCCAACATTACAAAACCTTTGTAACTGTAATTAAACACCTTGAGGGATTAAGTCACTGGACCTGAGCGCATGGGACCATCGTCTCTGGGAACGCCAAGGTCAGTTGGTCCTGCAGGGTTCATAAAGAAAGGGCTCTGTGTCCTACTTTGATGAGTAGCCACTGGGGTCTTAAAAGCTTGTGAGGAGCCAGCTAAGGTCCAACTATTGGCCTCTCTCGGCCGAGCAAAGAAGAGTAAAGGTAACCAGAAACGCCTGATGTCTCCTGCAGGCCTCAGTCTCTGGCACCCTGGGACCAGAAGCTACCACTGCCGACCACTCTGCCAACCATCTCAGTAGAAGTTCCTGGGTTGGGTGGAGAAAAATGTGGAACAAAACTCAAACTCACGAAATGGACCAGGTTTCCTTGCGAAGCCCCTGAGACTGTGGCCCTTTGTCACCTTGGAAGCCTGGAACTGACCTCCCACCCCTCACCCCCCATGGTTCCACTTTCAGCCAAAGACTAGTAAGGCCCATAAAGTGAACAGTCACACCAAGGGCATATGCACTTTTTAGAACCGCCAACTGTACAAGATCAAAAGGGCAGTATTTGCCCAGGGACGAAGCCCAGAAGGCAGGAAGGGCTAGCCCAGAAGGACACATGGAAAGAGGGCTGTAACATTGTGGGGAAGATGGCAATCAATGTTGCTGAAGGAAATGTGTAAAATGTGTGAGTGTGGTTGAGTGAAAAACTAATTTGCCTTACAAACTTTCACCTAAATCATCACAGAAATTATAAAACGAATAAAAAAGAAGGAACTTGCATTCCAGTGGGAGACCGCAAGAAATGAGCAGACAATGCATTTCACATCCTTCTGAAAGCGACGAAGGCAGTGAACCAGGGTAAAGAGATCCAAAACCCACTGCCATCGAGTTGATTCCAACTCATAGCGAGCCTATATAGAGTTTCCGAAGCTGTCAACCTTTGGGGGGAGCAGCTGGCCTCCACCTTGTCCCAGTGATTGGCTGGCAGGCTTGAATAGTCAACCTTCTGGTTAGCAGTCCAAAGCTTTGCTGACAGCCCCAAGAGATAGCAAGTACTAACGTGTATACAGGAATGTGAGCTAGACCATGAAAGAGGGTTTCCTGAGAGTCTTCCTGAGAAAGGATATTTGACCAGAGAGGCTTGCTGAGAAGGGACAGCTATGAAAAGATGTAGGAAAAGAGCAGGTCTTCGTACAATGAGTCCATGATGCCCTTACCATTTTCAAGAACCATTAAGAGAACTGGTATGGCTGCAGGTCAGTGACTCGGGGAAGGAGGGGTAGGATATGAAGAGGAAGAGGCAGGAATATGACAGTCACCTTTAGACCTGATAGAACATGCCATGCCAGAGTTACATTTTATTATCTAAGTAGAGAAGTGATAGGATTGTGATATACATATTTTAAAGATGAATCTGAAACAGTAAGTGATGTGGAGAAATTTACACCCTTACATGTTGTTGGTGAGAATGTAAAATAGTATAGCTGCTATGCAAAACAGTTTGGCAGTCGCTCCATAATTTAAACATAGAATTACCATATGTTTCAACAACTCTACTTTTGCATGTATACCCAAAAGATTTGAAAAATGATATTTGAATAGAAACTTATACACAAATATTCATAGCAGCCACTGTTCACACTAGCCAACAAATAGAAACAAACCAAATATTCATCAACTGATGAGGAAATAATTAATGTGATAAATCCATACAGTCAAAAAATCAAAAGACACTTTCTATTTACCGTATATACTCAAGTGTAAGATGACCTGAATATCAGCCGAGGCACCCAATTTTACCACAAAAACTGCATAAAAAATTGTGCTGAAAAACTCAGCTTAGACATGAGTATATATGGTAATAACTTTGCCGCAAAAGACTTCTTTAGAGTGTTGAAAAGCAAGGATGCTACCTATTTTGAGGACTAAGGTGTGCCTGACCCAAGCCATGGTATTTTCAATTGCCTCTTATGCATGTGAAAATTGGATATTGAATAAGGAAGACCGAAGAAGAAACGGTGCATTTCAATTGCGGTGGTTCACAGTACCATGAACTTCTGAAGGAGAAACAAATCTAGGTAAAAGTATGGCCAGAGTGCTCCTTAGAGATAAGATGGGAGACTTCGTCTTACATACTTTGGACATGTTCTTGGGAGAGACCAGTCCCTGGAGAAGGAGATCATGCTTGGTAAAGCGGAGGGGCAGCAGAAAAGAGGAAGGCCCTCAAGGAGATGGATTGACACACTGGCTGCAACAGTGGGATAAAGGAAAGGAACAAGTTTGAGGGCGGTGTAGGTCTGGGCCGTGTTTCATTCTCTTGTGCATAAGGTTATTATGGGCTGGAACGGACTGGACGGCACCAAATAACGACATCCATGCAATGGAATTTAGTCATCAAAATGGATGGGTTTGAGTTACATGCTACAACATGGTTGAACATTGAAAAAAAAAAAAGATGTTGAGTGAAATACCAAATGCCAAAAGAGAGTACTGTATGGTTTCACTTATGTGAAATGGGCAGAATAAGCAAATTCATACACTGAGCTTCAGGGGGGGGGGTGTCAGTCTTAATCTCTTTCTATTTCCCATACTTGATACAATGCCTCGCACTTGACAAGTGTTCAATAAATGCCCACTGAAGACCCAGTTCCCATACTGACCTAGCGTTCTTGGCTCCTTTTCCGTAATCAAAGAGCTGGGAAACATAAGGAAGCCCCTTCACTTCTTATGTGACTATCAAAAAGGCAGTTGACTCCCAGAAGAGCGTGGGCCTATCCATCACAGTTATCTGTCAAACTTACAGGAGTTGTCCAGCCAGGTCACTGGAGTTTTTTCATGCTTTTGATAAACTTGCAACTGTGATATTCAACTGGAGTTTGTGATCGTCTTTGAAGATGTCCTGGCTTCTCACAGTCATGGGGTGATACCGTCTCAGCTCTGAACGCCTGGAAGGGAAAGGGGAAGATCAAGTTGGTGTGCATTTCCAAACCTTGCAATAGTGAACGGTGGCAATGTGCTTGAGGTTACCTACATTCTTAAGCAATCTAGAAAATGTAGGTATAAGTTGTACGTTCCTTGTGGTACAAAAATGACCACTTGATGGTGGCTGATGGCTTTGGGGTGTCTTAGGTTTTTCACTCTTCTCTGCACAGATATTGCCCTCCTGGTCTCCTGAACTCAGAGACCTGAATCCCTTTTGGTGGATGACGGAGAGCATGGCTGTGGGCAGCGTTCATGAAGTAGGGCGAAGCCAGCTTCTTAAGACAGTGGTTGAGTGCTTTGCTTTGCGTTTCTTAAAACTTTATTCTTCAACTGGTAAACTGAGCTGCTTCCGATTATGAATTTCCTAAACAGTAAACAGTAGAGTGATATAAAACTATTTCGGAATGTGTCAAACATCTTGAAAAACATGCTTATGATGTCTGAATTTCTTAAGATAATGTGCTGCCTAAAAATATAGCCAAAATAGTTGGAAATTTATGCTAGCCTACAAGTGAGATGTAAATAATAACTTGTACATTGACCCAGCAGCATGGTATTTAGAAGAAGCCAAGAAAAGAAATGTGCACCCATGAGTGCTGCAGAGATGTTGCTGTGTTAGTCCAGGTAGACTAAAGAAACAAATCCATAGAAACTCATAGGTGTACAAGAGAGAGTTTTATATAGAGGTTAATTGTACTTTAAGAAAGCATCCCAACCTAGTCCAGAGCAAGCCCGTAAGTCCGATATTAGCCTATATGTCTGATACCAATCTATAAAGTCCTCTTCAAACTCATAAAACATATGCAATGATGCCAAATGCAGAATGATCACAGGCCAGTGGATAGAAAGGCTTTGGATCCAGTGGTGGTGTAAGCATCTTGGCGCTGGCAGGGGTCTCTGTGTGACTTTTCCGGTTCCCAGGGCTGCATCAGGTAGGTCCATGTGGCTCTTCCTCAGGGATGTCTCGCAGGAAGTGAGCAGAGAGAGAGAGAGAATGTCTCCCAGCTCCACGGAGGAAAATCCGGAATTACCAGAATCCTCAGGAGAAGGCCAGGCTCACACAGAGGCCTCATTGGCTATCATTTGATGGACAGACTAGACTCCACCCCTTCACTCTTAATCCTCTGAAGTCCCAAATTGACACCAGGTTATATAACTGCCACAGTTACTGTAAAGACTGCCTGCTATTCATATATCACATAATAATGCATACATTAGAGATTTGCTTCTTTGCCCTAGAAAAGGTGACAGTACTATTCCCTCATAGGTTAAATTTAGCCCCTCTAATTTACAAAAAAAGGAGCGCCAGCAGCACTGTGGGCTAAGCATTGAGCTGCTAATTGCACGGTGAAGGCTCAAATCTACCAGCCATTCCTCAGGAGAAAGATGAGGTTGTCTGGGACCATAAAGATTTATTGGCTCAGCAAACCTCTGCAGGATTCCTAGGAGTTGGAATTAACTGAATGGCAGTGGGAAGCATTTGTTCTTGTTAAGGTTAGGTGTGGTTCACGTGGGTTCTGATTCATCGTGATTGTACATTACAACAGATGAAATGCTGCGCAGTCCGGCTCCATCCTCACCGTTAAATTTCTACTATACTTTTGAATAACACAGACATTTCTGAGAAGGAAGATGCCTTTTAGCTAGCTAATTTCCGAAGGCAAGGAAGATGATGAGTGACACAAGAGGGTGGTGGGAGTCTCCCACCATTAGCAGACATTCCTGGAATTACAAGTGTGTCCAGTTTTCTCATTCAAAGCAGCTTAATACAGAGGAAACATAATTAGTCTGCCCAGGAACTCTGATATTGCTTGGCCAGCCGGCAACAATATGAAGGGGCAGTGCACTGAAGAGGCATGTCCTCTGAATGCTCTTCTCCAGATCTCGCTCAACATTCCACAGTCTAAGAGAGTCTGTGGAGTCTTACATCCTCACACCCAGCTGTGAAATTCAAATTTACTCAATGATTATAGTTTTGAATGACTTATCAGAAATTTGGAATTTCTTTTCCTGATATAGCTGAATTTCTTTGACCTTATCTATCTCCTGTGCTATTTTTGATGGGCTGTCTCAAGGTTAGATCATGGATTTTAATTTGTTTTCAAAAGATCAGAAGGGATTTGAGCACACACGCTAGTGCCAACAAAATGGAAGCTTCAGAGGGCTACTTTGCTAGCCAACAGCACTCTCAACACTGGGAAGGCATGGATGGGCACTGAAGTGTGCAGACAATGGTAAAATCACTATTGTTTCACGGTGTAGACACATCTCACACTTGGGATAGTCTTATTGCCCATTCTCCTGGGAGCTGATTTTTAGCAACAGTGACTTCAATGGACCTTGGTGAGAATGATGGCTCTTCTCTTGGCAGTGGTGGTTTGGAACTCATTTCAGGTCAGTGGCATCAACAGTGGTGTGAACTGATGCAGGAGCCGGACCCAGAAAGACCCTGTGTACCAGATCTGAGGTACTTCTGGGGAGGTTAGGAAACCTTGAGGGAGAATTTAAGGGGAATTAGAGTCCCTACAGAATAGGTGGGGGCAGAGCCTATGGGGCAGTCTTCTTGCTTTAATTGGGACTCTGCTTTCATCCCAGAGTAGAGCAACTTGAGAAGGAGGTTTGGTTCGTGTGGGCCAGATACTCAGCTTAAATGTTGGTGTTCTAGGTGTTTAGAAGGAGTCAACGAATAATTGAGCAGGGAAAATGGTGAGGCACTTATCCTTATTCAGTTTCCTTCTATGTACCTTACAAATGTCTCACAGTTCCTTAATTTCATGTTTTCCAACGTAATTTTGTATTTGACAAATCCTTGTTAAGAGCAAACATCTCATTTACTTTCTTTTCATCAAAGTGAGCAGAACAGAAACCGTGTGTTTTATGAAAGCCCGCAGACCAAAGGCAACTGAAGCAATCCTGTTAAAATCTCATATGGCTGTTGCTCTGGAAACTGAGCAGCATGACTTTCCATTCTGTCATTGGCTTCCCAGTGGCTCTGCTCCATGTTAATCGTTCAAATCAAACGTCACCTCCAAGACTGGTGAACAGCTGCCCATTTGGTTTAGGGCTAAAGCCTTTCTGGCAAAGAAGATGGATCTGCTCAATCCAGAAGAGGTGGCTAGATGGACACTGTGGGTGTCTGCCAGCACTGCAGGGAGTCGGAATGAAGACCAGCTGCCCAACACACCCCAGGAGCTCGACCCAGGAGTGCAGGCGAAAGCTGTAGATGCTGAAGCCTGTGTGCAAAAGGATCCAAGATTGAGAATTCAGGCCAGTGAAACTCAATCATAGAACCATCCCTTAGTTTGGGATCTAAGTATGTTGCATCATATCCCAGGAAAATACGTACACGTGACCAAGTCCAGCTTTATCTTAATTTTCCTAGCTGAGGAGTGCTAGCCTGGTATTCTCCTCAAACTGCTGGCCCATGCATCCTATTCAAGGGTAATGGTCACAGTGATGTTAATTTCTTATTTCAATCGGAGATATTTTGTGTAGTATTAACTGAGAATGCAGCTCCTCTGCACTTGCATTTTGAGTGCCCGCAGACGAGAGGGGTCCGTCCTCTGGCACCATCTCTGACCATTTCCTGTTTCCATTCAGGACACCTTCTGTGGCTGACAATGTTTCAAAGCGAGGCATCAGGCTTTCAACAGCTGCTTCCTCAGAGTCCTTCTTCACGGTCTGCTCTCATTTGGAAGCTCCACTTGAAACCTGTTTGTTCACTTTGGGCGACCCTGCTGGCATTTGAAATACCAGTGACATAGTTTCCAGCATCACAGCAACACATGAGCCACCACACTTGGACAAACTGACGGACAATCGGCACCCTAAGTGAGAGCCTGAGGTGTGCTACACGAACTCGCTTAACAAGTGGGGGTTGGATAGGTGAGGCGGACCGTAAAGGCCTGGTAAAGCCCATTGGAATAAGAATCGTTCATTTGTTCATTTACTTAATGAATGTTTCTGTTAAGGTGTTAGTCACACAATGTGTAGTCCCTGAATATATTAGTACAAACAGCTGCTCACTAAAAGGTTGGAGGTTCAAGTCTACCTTGAAGTTCCTCTGAAGAGAGGCAATCTACATGTGAAAAACCATTCATTGGTAACCCTGACACCCAGGGGTTGCCATGTGTGTCGGAATCAACTTGCTAACAACTGGTTTTATACTATGTGTTAGTCCATGGCTAGTCTTTGGCGATGAACAAGTCCAGTACCTGTGCTAAGACTTAGGAATTCACATTAGGGAGAGAGAGGTATAAAACAATCCATTAGAATGTTATAATAACTCCAGCAGAGGTATGTGAAGAATAGCCTGGCAAAAAGGCTAATGGGTTAACCTCACATAGTACACTATAATTGACACACATAGTACACTATAATTGACACACATAGTACATTATAATTGACACACATAGTACATTATAATTGACACACATAGTACATTATAATTGACACGCATAGTACATTATCAAGGGTAGAAGCAGGCGTACCAGTGAAAGCACAATGAGGACTGAGCAAATGCTGTAGCAAACTGCACTGAGTACCACAAAGCCAAGAGGAGAGCAGGAATCCCGGAGAGACGCAGCCAAGTTTAGACGTGTGGTAGGCTGGGTTTGGGTTTCTGGGCGAAAACAATGACCAGAGAGCAATGTGGTACGCCGTGTTACGAAATGGCTGACATTTTACGTAGAGCCAAGCCACCGGCATCTTTGCAAACAGCCCTGCACTCTGTCTGAGGGGCTGTTGCCCTCCCCTCACCCAGTGCTCATCCAAAGATAGAGTCGTCCTGGTCGTTTATTAGCTGATCTCCAATGTCTCAGGCATTTTAGTGCCTCTAAATCTTGAGTATTTCACTCTGCTCACTTCTCATCCCCTCCATACCCATTTATTCTCTCAGAGGAATGTTACTCATCCTTCAAATGTCACTCCCCTAACATCCCATGGTATATTACATAAAGCTTTGTATATAACTCTACTTTGACATATATCGTATTATTTAGTTGTTTATCTTTCACTCTAAATTATGCATTCTTCAAGGTGGGAGGCTGTCTTATTTACGACCTAAGTAGGGGTTGAACCCACATACTTACCACTGAATTCCTCATTGATCACTTACTAGCTCTTATCACGGCCAGCATGTTCCTTAGAGGCAAGGACTCTGTCTCGTCCTACATGCTTTGGATGTGATGTTAGGAGAGACCAGTCCCAGGAGAAGGACATCATGCTTGGTAAAGTAGAGGGGCAGTGAAAACGAGGCAGGCCCTCAAGGAGATATATTGACACAGCGGCTGCAACAGTGAGCTCAGGCATAAGAATAATTGTGAGGAGGGCTCATGGCTAGGCAGTGTTTCCTTCTGTTGTGCATAGGATTGTGGTGGCTCACAACCAACTTGATGGCACCTAACAACAACAACAGCAACAACAAAAGATCTGTGACCTTAAGAAACTTGGCTAATCTCTTTTTAGCCTTTGTTTTTCATCTATAAAACTGGGCAAATAATATCCGCCTAAAAAGGTTGCTCATGGACTCAAAGCCTGGCAGTCTGCCTCCAGGAAGTGAAGTCAAGGAAACCTCCTGGGGCAGTGCCACCCTGCTACACGTGGGGTTGCCATGAATCAAAATTGATTGGATGGTAACTTGTCTTTCTTTTTTGTTTTTAAACAATGTTGCTTATCAAGAACTGATTAGAATAAATTTTGCAAAGCACCTATCATAGTAATTGGCTTATGGGAGCTTAATAAGCATTAGTTTCTCTTTCTTCCTCTCCTTTTGTATTTGTAATGCTTCACACAACACTTGATGTATGGTAGACATTTCTTTTGTTGTATTTAATGCCATCATTTATTGAGTGTTTACTGCACGTTCCGACTACCCTTCCAACTACAGAGAGACATTAGCTTATTCAGTCCTCGCCAAGGCACCTTGGGAATACTGCCAATATTGTTTCTATTTTTCTTTGCAACAACTGAAGCATAGAAAAATGAAGCTGATGAATTTCTTTTCTCAGGAAACCCAATGAGTAAATGACAAAGAAAAATTTTGCATGCAGCTTCCATTCAGAGTTCTAAAAGTGGAATTGCTGTAAGCCTTGAACAAATCCATTCCTAGTAGATAGTTACAGGACTTCAGCATGCGCTCAGATTCTTCCGAGAAATTATTTCCCATAAGAGGAAAGAGCCAATTCTACCCTGGGAATGGCTTGAATCTATTGACATCCACTCACATTAGTTGGGTAATTGATTCACATACTTATTTAAGTCCTACTCAAAATTGGGTTCCTTGTTGTTCAGTTAGGGAAGAGTAAAGACATGGTGCTTCCCAATGGCGCATGGCCATCACCACCACCACTGACACCAATGATCAGTTACTGAGCTCCTACCTGATGACCTACTAGAGTATGTTCTGCTAGCTCTTCATTTTGTGGCTGAGTAAATGGAAGTTCATACAAGTGACTAGCTTTCCTAAGGTCACACTGACTGCAAACATTTATATGCAGCTCTTCCTGACTCAGGGTTTAGTTGAGGAAGCAATGGTAAAAACAATTAGAGAAGCTGGTGATGTTTCTCAGGTGACTTATTGTCTTGTTCTGAGAGGAACTCTTAGAACTTACATGATCAGGCCCCCCAGGATAAGATTTTCACTTTCTGTAACGCCTCTATAGCGAAGCTCCTGTTCATTCAGGTTAGCAGCAGTTCAGAAGAGGCAAAACGAACAAGGAATACGATGCATGGTGGCCTGGGTTAGAGGCTGGCCTCCTCACTCAAGCCCTGGGACCCTTCTTTTCCTGATCACTATCACTTTGGGGATAATAATGGCACTCGCTTCAAAGAGTTGTTATGATTAGTTGACATTACATAAATGGAAATAATTCAGTAGGATAAGGTGCTTATAGAAACATCTATTTTTTTAGGGGGAGTAGTTCTCTTCATTTTTCTTCCTCTAATAATTCTTCTGGAAAATTCACTCTGATTATCTGGAGAATGAACCTCTGCTCATGCCGTGGACTCTTTCGGGGCGTCCCCAGTCTTTGATGTTCTTGTTCAGAGTTTGCTGGGATTTGTACGCATGGTGGATCTGTCAAGTGAGCACAGGACTCGCGATGGGCCCGGCAGTCTCAGCTCTGTAGCTAGCCCAAAGCAGACGCTCAGGAAATACTTGTTGAATGAATGATTCAGAGCCTTCTCTGCCGGGTTTTTGAACTTGGAAGTGCTTTGGCTGTGCTCAGTGCTCCTCTTGTGTTGAAGTGGTGCATGGAAGCTTGGGAGAGCTGATGACCCCATTTCCAGCCCCTTTGGAGACAAGTCTGGGCAAGAAAATGCTCTAGAACGAAGCAGGGATGAGAGGTGGAGAGAAATCCCTAGAATTTACAAACCCTTGAGACCCAGCTTCAGCCTGTCTTTCCCCCAGTTGGTGGCATATTAGCAACCATCTCCTGCCCTGAACTGCCCAAGATGTTTATATTTGCCTTTGGTCCTTTGCAACCAGAAAAATCCTGATTAATACAGTGTGATATAAACATTAGTGACGAGGTCTGTGGGTGGAATTTCTAGGAGTATAAACAACCCTGGAGACCATTCCTTTTTTCTTTTTCTTTTCTTTTTCTGAGACTGTGTGCCTCTGCCCAAAGGTGCTTGCATGAGGCTGGCTGATGAGATATGAAGTGTCTTGGTATGAACATCTTTACCCAAATGAATCATGGTGTGGGTTTGGTCAGTCAGAGGCTCCTTCCTATGGCATGGGCTAGGAGACAGAGAGAAGCATTGCCTTGGTGGTGGGGTAGAAAAGATGCCTAGATGTGAGACAGAGGGCCCTGAAGACCTCAAGGAGCCCTGTGTAAGAGAAACCAAGGGCAGAGAAACAAGGATGTGGATGTGTGCCACCAGAACAGCAGAAGGTGTCCCGTTTCTGTCCCTGAGGGACAAGAAGATAACCCAATGGACTAGTTTTTTTTATTACTGTGCCACAGAGGTTTTGTAAATGTGCATAACATCGCGCATATTTATATTATGGTGTCTGTAATCCAACAGTTGGGGAGAGGGTTAACTGGGTCTTTTGCTTGGAGTCTCACAAGCGGAAGTCAACCTGGCAGCAGGAGCTTTGATAGCAATGAGGCGGAGTCCTCTTCCTAGCTGATATAAAGTTTATTGTGCCAACCTGGCCGATAAACACATGTGGGGTTAATTGAAGGGCGGAGGGACAAATGGCTCAGTGAACATCGCCTTTCTAGTTTTCCGGTCTCTTGCTTTATGATGGTCGGACCAGGGTGAAGCTGCCTTAGCCAGTTCCCTGCTTCAGCTGGCAAAGCTCACTTCCTGCAAGACATCCCCGAGGAGAACTACCCCGATGCAGCCCTGGGTGCTGGAGCAGCCGTGTGGAGACCCCTGCCAGCGCTGAGATGCTTACACGTTCACTGACTCGGCTTTCCTCCTGCGGTCGGCATCGTTGCGTCTGTTTTGAGATGGAGGAGGACTTTCTGGATTGATGTCGGACATATGGGTTAATGGATTAATGTTGTACTTGTGGGCTTGGACAGCACTGGGTTGGGATTTTTTCTTGATGCGCACTTAACCTTGATATAAAACTCTCTCTTATACACGAGTTTCTGCGGATTTGTTTCTCTAAAGTACCCAGACTAACACACAGCCTAACTGGTTGTTGACAGAATTCTGTTCCTTGTGGCATGGGGTGGAGAGCCTCGCCTCCACGCACTGCCTGCCATTCTCTGCCCTGTGGCTCTCTTCTCCGCATGGCAGTTTGCTTCTTGAAGACCAACAGGGCCATCTCCCTTCTGTGTGCTGCAACGAAGCCTTGACTAACAACGTACTCAGAGACTCTCCCATCCTATTCATTGGCCGCGCCCATATTCATCGGGCTGGCATTATACAGGGCGTGTGTGCCAGGGGTGGAAATCTTGGGGACTATCTTAGAATTCCACCTACTGCACCAGAATCTTTTAGCTTTTGAACTGTTTCCCAGGTCCCCTGGCAACTTGCAGTTCCTGTTGCTCTCACTGGTAAACTGGGAGTCAATTCCAACTCACCGTAACCCATGTGTTACTGGGTAGAACTGCCCTCCAGAGAGTTCTCAAATCTATAACTTTTCAAAAGCAAATCACCAAGCCTTTTTGAGAGGCATTTCTTTGTAGGCTGAAACCATCAACTTTTGGGTCAGTAGCTCAACACTTAACAGAATTTTCTATATGAATGAAATGACTCTTTTCAACATATATAAGTAGAACAGGTAGTACACTTTACCTATCCTAACAGAATAAGTGGACATTTCTAACAAGGAACAAAAACAAACCACAAAACCCCAAAAAGCTTAAAAAAATCTTCTCTTAATTAATCCTTATCAAAGTATCCATCCTGAATTTTGGTTTGCAAAAAAAAAAGGAATGCTTACATGGCCTTAAACTATAGTTATTCTAAAGTCAACTTACTTTGTCTCTAATTTGGCCTTATAATCAGATAATGGAAGTACAATGGTGTTCACTCTGCCCCCCACCTGCCCCCGCCCCAGCTCCATTATGCACTTTTTCCAATTCACGGGGAAACCAGAAGATGAATCTCTTAAAGCAATGAAATGTTATATAAATATTTCCTCAGATGGGCCATGTATAGACAGTATTAATTACAAGTGATGAAATGGTATAACCTTGACATCGAGTTTTGGTTGTGTTTTAGTGTGTTGATTGATGGGCTCTAATTTCCTCTTTTACTTTATTGAAACCAGTCTTCTGGTTCCTGAGCAAAAAGTGTGGAACTGAACCAACACGATAAGTAAGATGAATGTGTGCAAAGCCCACATTCCTTTCCAAATGGGAAAGTACATACATTCCTTGCCTGCCCCCACCTCACCCCACCCCACCCCAACTTGGCCAGTTAAACACTGACTGTACTTGGGCACAAGTCAAGAAGAAAGTCATGCACGCTGAGGATCTCATGTTGAAAGTGAATGAATGGATTTGAGTGGTCACTTAGCAAAGATTCCACAGGTGGCTGGTACTGGTGCTAAGTACAGACAGAGACTGCTGTATGGCTTCCCTAGCGCTTCCCCCAGCCCCCGTTGTGGTCTCCTCCCTACTGTTGCCTTTTCTTTAGCATGAATGGGCTGCACAGCCAGCTGGAGGGAGACTTTAAACCTGAAACCAAACTCGAGGCAGTTCCTACCCAGGGCTGTCCGCTGTGCTGTAGAGTAGAACTGTCTTATCGTTGTGGTCTTCATTGTTGTCTCTGAGGAGTGCCTGGGAGGTGCAAATGGTTAAGTGCTGAACAACTAGCTGAATGGTGGGCCATTCAGACTCACCCTGGTGCACCTCAAAAGGTAGGCCTGGTGGTCTGCTTTTGCAAGGTCACAACCTTGAACATCCTGTGTATGGAGCAGTTCTACTTTATAGGCCCAGGGTCCCCAGGAGTTGAGATCTACCCAATGGCCAACTCTCAACCCCCACAGGAAAATCTTTATGGAAGCAGGTCACCAGGGCTCTCTTTCATGGTACCATCAGGTGCACTTGAACCGCCAATCTTTAGGTTCCTTGTGGAGTGCTGCTTATGCCACTCATAGACCTAGCGGAGCTTCCAGTCCTCTTGATTGGGAGAATTTGCACAGGACACACACCAAGCTTCCTAATGCTATGGTTTTTGCAGTGGGTCTGAGTTGCTCTTCTGCAGACAAGAATTCTCAATAAAATTGGACCTACCTGTCCAATGTGCTGTTTCCGTCTCTTCATTTCAACTTGCAGACAGCCCCGGTGCAGGTGGTGAGGGGCAACGGCCTCTCTCTCCTATCTGGCCATGCTGGTAATCAGGAGATGGCATTTTGCCCGACAGTGGACCTTAGGCGAATTGAGGCATTTGAATTACGTTGTTGGCAGAGAATATTTGAAGTACCACGGATGACAGACGAGCAAACACATCTGTCCTGGAAGCAACACTGCCAGAATGCTCCCCAGCAGCAGCGATGGCAAGACTTCCTGAGACCTGTTTTGCACACATTAGCAGATGAGACCAGTTCTTGGAAAAAGGCATCATGCCTGATAAAGTCGAAGACTCTCAGTGAGGTGGATTGACACAGTGGCTCCAACAATGGGCTCAGGCAGAACTGCAATTCTGAGGATGCTGCAGGCCTAGGTGTTGTTTCATTCCGTTGCACACTATGGGTCAGAACCCAGTTGATGGCACCTAATGACCACAATAAAAACAACAGCAACAACAAAGTATTGGGTTTAACATTAGAGAAGATAAGGAAGAAGGGAGGGCTAAACACTTCTTTTTTCACTAAAAAAACCCTGTTAAATGTTTCCAACTTTTTGATTCTAGTTTAATTTTCCTCAAACCCTGTTCTCGTGATTGACTCTACTTGGAGCAGGGAGCCTTTCCCTCAGTCACCCGTTGAGAGCCGTTTCTGATCTGAGACGCTCATCTCCTGGCACTCTGTCTGACGGTGATCTGTTGCTGTTCACAACATTCCCAGCGGCTCTTCCCTCAGAAGCAGACAGTTTATTCCTTCTTCAGAACCTATTCTTACTCTGAAAGCTCCACTGGACCCTGCTCACAGGGGGCGACTGTGGGGATCTGGGGTACCAGTGGCGTAGCTTCCAGCATCACAGCCACAGAGAAGCTATCACAATATGACACACCGACAAGCAAGTAGCAGGGAAACGCTTATGAAATAAAATTAATATTCTTTATATGGGTTTGACATGCTTATTTACCTTTGCTACAATTATAATTATGAATGTGGTAGAGCATATGGAGCAAAGCTAAGAAACTTAAATATAACCAAACATCTTAGGGAATGAGTCATTGAGCCTGGGGGCGCAGCGCTATAGTGTCGACAGTATGCGACAGCAACCTCAATTGTTCTACGTTCGCATTTGGAAGTAGAAGTAGAAAGTCTTCAAAGCTCAGTAGCAGCCATCTCAGGTGGAACTACTGAGGTCTTTTTGCCCCTTGGAGAGATAGATGAGGGATGAAAGTCAAAGACACATGGGACTAATTGTGGACTAATTGACAATGTCACCGTCAGACTCTATGACTTCAAGACCGCAAGAACCAGATGGTACGCACCGTCAATTATCTGAGAGGTGTTAGAAGGATAACAAGGGAGAAATGTCCAATCAAACCAAATAGCAATCACTACTGATATGGGTGCTGTAGCAAAGTGTGGTGAAGAAATCAGATGGTGCTTGGCTACCAGAAAGAATATCATCTAGTGTTTAAAGAAACTGCTAAACTAGTTTTCAGAATGGCTGCACTGTTTTATATTCCTACCATCAAAGCAAAAGGTTCTGGTTTCTCCATATGTTTTCCAACATTTGCCTTTTTTGGGTTTATAGTCCAGTGGATGAGTCATGGTATTTCATTGTATTTTTAATCGGCATTTCTTTAATGACCAATGTCCAGTATCTTTTTTTTCTTTTCGTTTGTCCAGTATCTTTTCATGTGCTTATGTCCCCTCTTCTTTTCCCATCCCTCATCTGTCAGGCTGTCGTACTGTGGTGGCCTGTGTCTCACTGTGATGCTTAAGATCATGCAGTAATGGTGGCAGCAGTTCCCGGACACATTGACAAGGAACTGCCTTTAGGTCAGGCCAGATTCAGAAGAGAACATGGAACAAGGGCTATCATTGCTGATGTCAGATGGATCATAAATGAAAGCAGAAAAATCTCAGAATTATGTTCATTAACTATGTGTATAGACTATGCAAAGGCATTCAATTGTGTAGAGCATAATACACGGTGGGTAACCTTGAGAAGAATGGAAATTCCAGAACACTTCATTGTGCTTATTCTGAACTTGTACATGGATCAAGAGGCAGCTGTGCGAACAGAATGAGGCAATGTTGCGTGGTTTAAAATCAGGAAAGGTGTGTGTTTGGGCTGTATCCTCTCACCATACTTGTTAATCTGTATGCTGAGAAAATCATCAGAGGAGCTGGATTATATGAAGAAAAGTGCAGCATCAGGATTGGAGGAAAGCTTACTAACCACCTGCAATATGCAGATGACACAACCTTGCTTGCTGACAGTGAGGAGCAATTGAAAGACTTTCTGATGAAGATGGAGGATTGTAGCTTTCAGTATGGATTATAACTCACTGTAAGGAGACCAAAATCCTCACAACTGGACCAATAGGTAACATCAAGATACATGGAGAAAAGGTTGACATTGTCAAGGATTTTGTCTTGGTTGGATCTCCAATCAGTGCTCATGAAAGTGGCAGTCACGAGATTAAAATATATATTAGGTAAATTTGCTGCACAAGACCTCTTTAGATTATTGAAGATGTTAATTTGAGGGGGTAAGGTGTGTCAGACACAAGCCAGGGTATGCTTCATTGCATTGTCTGCACGTGAAAGTTGGATATGGAAGACCAAAGAGGAATCGGTGCATTTGAATTGCGGTGCTTGAAAAAGTGTATTGAAAGTACAATGGACCGCTAAAAGGACAAACTGAACTGGCTTGCAAGGAGCATGACCAAGGTGCTCCTTAGAGGCAAGGATGGCAAGACTTTGGCTTACCTACTTTGGACATGTTTGTTCTGTTGTGCATCGGGTTGCTACGGGTCAGATCTGACTCGATGGCCCCCAACAACAACCTGTAACCCTTCCTATATTTTAAAGGAGGTTTGGTGGTGCCAGGGTTAAGTGCTCACCTGGTAACTGAAATGTTGGCCGTTTGAATTCACCCAGAGGCTCCGTGGGAAAAAGACCCGGCACATCTGTAAAGATTATAAACAAAATGAAATAAATTATATGTGGGGGGGAAAATGACAGCCTAGAAAATGCTATGAGCCAATTTTACTCTTTCGTCACATGGGCTTGCTGTGAGTCAAAACTGATTTGCCAGCGTCTGAAACAAAGTACCGTATATACTCATGTATAAGCCGAGTTTTTCAGCACATTTTAAATTCTGTTTTTGTGGTTAAAAAAAAACAGCCTCAGCTGATATTTGGGTTGGCTTATCCTTGAGAATATACGGCATCTTTTTTTTTTTAAATGAATTATCTGCTTAAATCTTTTGCTCGTTTTTAAAATTGTGTGAATTGGTTTATAGTTACTTTTGATGAATAGTAGGAATATAAATGTTAGTTTAAAAATAAATTAACGTTTGAAATTAAATTATACGTGTGGAAAAAAAAAAGGAATATTTTCTGGGTCTTAAAGCTTTGTCTTAAAACAAGCAGCACTCCAAGTGAGGTGTCACCCAAGTCTACATGGAAGAAGTACACCTGCCTGTGTGATCCAAAGATTGTATATAATAACATCTACGGTTGGGTGAGGGAACTGTATTAGAACTTAAAATCTGAGCACCCAGCTTACAGAAGGTTATGGGGTGACAGTAAAAGCCCACAATCCACTTGCAAGGTTTCCACCTGGATGAAGCCTCTGGAGAATCTCCTTTGGCCATCGACTAGGATGTTAACTGCCTTGCTATCAAACAGGGCAGTGAAAAGTGGACTCATGCCCACGTCTCTCTCTCTTTCTCTCACTGCCACTGAGTTGATGCCAACCCATAGCGACCCCATAGGGCAGAGTAGAACGGTCGCTGTGGGTTTCCGAGGTGGTTTTCCTCTTTGGGAAGAGAAAGCCCTGTCTTCCTCTTGTGGCGTGGCTGGGGTTTCCAGCGGTGCCTTGCGGTCACAGCCCGACTTGCACCCCCTCTGCCACCAGAGCTCACAGTGCCTGTGTAGCATCTTATCACTTGTTCTCACTTTTGACCGATTCTAAGTTTGCTCTAGTTTTTACTGTTGTCTGCTTTTTTGGGGGATTGGAATTCTTCTGTGTTTTGCTCTGTTATTGTGGTTGGGACTTCGTAGGCTTATGGTAGAGGAAGCTGGAGGGAATGGCGAGCTAATGATAATACTGACTACATGGATGAAGAAGATGTTCTAAAATTGATTGTGGTGATGATTGCCCAACCCTTTTACATATGTTAAAACCATTTCATGGTACAGCATGTGAATTATCTGTCAATAAAACTAAAACTAAAACCCCCACAAAA
>NW_022103906.1:57131360-57134883 GCF_000313985.2 Echinops telfairi | reverse complement strand
TGGGGAGCCCTGGTGTCAGAGTGGGTCATGTGCAGTGCTGCTAACAACGTGGTCCGCAGTTCGAACCCACCAGCCACGACAAGGGGGAAAGATGAGGCTTTCTGTTCCCATAAAGATGTACCGCCTTGGAGCTCACAGGAGCAGCTCTGCTCTGTGCACAGGGTTGCTATGAATCAGAACCGATTTCAGGGCTGTCAGTTTTTAAAATTTAAGTGATCTCTTCACACCATTACAGCGCCCATTTTCCTGGGGATGCACCCGCAGCGCCACAGGTGGGCTCTGCTATACCTGCCTGCTGTCGCCCCTGCACTGCGTCCTTACATCAAGCACAGAAGGCTGAGATGGAAGCTGGGGGCAGGGGAAAAGGAGTTTGGGCTTGAGATCAGAAGCCTGGCTCTGCTGGTCACACATCTCACTTCCTCTGAACTGCCATTGCCCGATCTGCAACGCAGCAGAGAGGATATGAGGGGGCTTCAAAGGGTTCCTGGAAAGCGGAAATGTAAATTAAGGCTTTTTACCCCCATGAACTTTCTGAAACCCTCTTGTATACTTGTCAATGGACAATTGTGAAGATGAAAGTTGGCCCTCCATTAAAGCTTTCCGGTTCCCAACATCTTAACATTTTTTCCAGTTTTGAAGCCCTGCTCATGAGAGTTCAGTTCGGTACCCGTCTGTTCACTGTCCTATGTCTTTCAGAGCACAGCACAAACATGGCATTGAAAAGTTTCTGATTTCGGCATGTCTTTACTTCCGTTGTTGTGAGTCTTAAGAACCCTGACCTCCGGAGAGAAGATGCATTTCAGGCGTGTCCACCCGGTGATGGAGCTGAGCATATTTTTGATAATCTCATTTCAGGTTTCCACCGAACCTGTCCTTCCCTTCTGGGGATCCTTCACAACTTCGTCGTGCGTTACACTATCAGGCTGCCTGCTGTTTCCATGCCGACCAGGCCTGTTTTCCAAACGGCCTGTCCGGGGCTGGCAGGAGAGGGCTGACTTCACTCCAGAAGCATTTCAAGCTTCCTGAGTGCTTCCGTGGCCAGGCCTGAGATCCCACAGACCCTCGGGGGTGTGCTTGGCCAGGGTCAAGGGTCATGTCTTCTGTCCCCGGAGGGGCATTTTCTCCCACCCTCCGTCTGAAATGTCTGCCGCCACCCGTGACGAGGCCCGTCGCCCACGGTCTCTGTGTAGGCCACAGTCGGGCTGCCCTTCTAATGACCTTGGCTTCCAGAACCGACTTGCTCTGGCGGCACCTGTAATCTGTGACCTGCCTTGAAGATGGTGGCCCGTGGTTTCTGAGCCCGAAGGCTAAAAATAGCAAGCTGAAGCCTGACACGTTCTCCAGGGAAAAGGAACTGGAATCACGGAGCTGGATTATTCTTGGTTCTCTCGCAGATAGCCCTGTGACCAGACGTCTACGCGGGGCGGTGAGGTCATTCCCAGTCTCCTCTTTATCTGTTGGCACCTGGCTTCTGGAAGCGTCTGAAGAATGTTTTAATTTTCACTTTTCCCAAGCCAAAGGCAGCCAGCAGTTTTAAAACTTTGTATATTGAGTTGACACTGTACTTTCACAAGTAACTGTGTAAGGTTCATTTTCCATTCTTTTCCCCATTGGGGGCTTTATTTTTATTATTATTACTTTTTTTTGGTCTTGTCTTTTTGGTTCTGCTTTACACAGTGGTTGCTAAGTAAGACTCTTCTCTGTTTATAGGCCCTTCCCAAATAGTGGCAGCTGAAAGACAAATATGGAGCTGTGTGTGCAGGAGGATGGACGCAGGCCAGCGCAGGCGCCGAGCACGGAGACTCACAATGCGGCCTTTGAGAGCGCTGGCGGGCACCCTGCGCACACAGATTACTTCAAACGATTTCAAAAGGTGCCTGTCCCAGGGCTCCAAAGCCCAGCTCTATTCCAGAAATCCGACAGCATTGGATTTTCTTGGTGTGATTGTAAAGTGACGTCATTCAAAAAAAAATTCAAAGTAGCATTTGCCTAACAAGGAGCCCAATCTCCACATTGTTTGTGTACATTGTCAGACGAGATTTCTTGACCTCTGGATCAGTGGCTGGGGCGTCACAGACCGAGAAAAGGAGGCAGGGGTGGCCGCATTCCTGTGTACCTGTTTCCCCCTCGGATGAAATTCAGAGGCCCAGTAGGCAAGAGCCCGAGGTACAGTCTCATCCTTCTGACAGGTGGCTCTTTCATCCCTTCCTCACCTTCTTTCCCAGCAACCTCTAGTGTGATTCTTCTCCTTCCCCGGCTCAGGCGATCAGGGAAATAATAACAATACTTCGCAGGACTGGTGAAAAACAAACATGGACAATGTATGCTTTCATAAGTGGAAGATTGATTAAAACTCTGTTGGATGGAATAGAGAATTGCTTTCCATTGTGTGCTCACATGGACCACACGAATGTTTTGTAAAATGCACACATTTGTGTTTAAAACTAGACATGCAGCTAATATGAATGATCCATCTTCCATGAATCTGAATATGGCTTGAGCATTTCATTTATGCAGCAAGGCGCTAAGGGAGGGCTTGGTAACCTCCTCACTTGGGTAGGGAGAAAGAGGGTGTTTCCGTGGGGTACTAGAGATGCACATATCTAATGGGCTGCCATCCAGACCCCCAGCAGCAGAATAAACTTGCTCTGGGGCCACAGATGAAACAGTTGGGAGAAGGGAGGGACGCATTAGGGAAGGCGTAGAGATAATATGTTTGCTAAAGTTGGAAGGATCCATTTACTCATTCCAAAAACAGAATCGAATGTCCACGATGAACTAATACTACCAGAGGTGAAGGGTATACAGTGTTGACAAAATCAGCCCTGCCCCCCTCCCCCCTCTAAGTGGATATAGAATGCTGAGAGGATCATGAATTGGCCCAGACCTGGGGCTGGCAAGAAGGCTGACCTGGGCTAGAGGCAGTGTCAGGCTCGGTTTTCAACGGCAACAGATGCCGTCTGCTTTTTGCCAGGATTCCAGTGGGGACTGGTTGTACCTGAGAAGCTCTGATTGAGAGACCAGAGTTGTTAGGTGGTCACCACACTGCAAAGGCCAGCAGAGAAAAGCAGTCCATCCTCCTCCCATCATTGCCAGGGGGGCTTATGAAGCCCCGCTGTGCTGAGATCAACTTGGGGAGGGAAAAAGAAGGGGAGCGTTTATGAGTGTATTTTAAACTTAAGGAGTATTTCTCAAAGTAAGTTGCCTTAAACTTTACAAAAATTACTAAATTGGAGCTTGAAGTTTTCACTGCTGCCCAGGTGGCATAGCGGTTAGGAGGTGGGCTCCTAACTGCAAGGTCAGCAGTTCAAAATCACCAGCTGCTCCAGTGGGGAAAGATAGGGATTTCTACGCTCTTAAAGAGTTATGGTCCTGTAACCCAAGTGAAGGCTGAGCATGATAGTGGGACAAGAGGAAAGTCAAAGGAAATAGAGGAAAGAGCTAGGAGGTAAAGGGCATTTATAGAGGTCTAAATACAGGCATGTACATATGTAAATATATTTATATATGAGGATGTGGAAAT
>NW_022103906.1:57129064-57130897 GCF_000313985.2 Echinops telfairi | reverse complement strand
AAGGGATCAGGTATCAGGCATCATCAGAACAAAAAATCATACCATTGTGAAGAGCGGGAGTGCAGGGTGGAGACCCAAAGCCCATCTGTAGGCAACTGTACATCCTCTTATGGAAGGGTCGCTGGAAGGAGATGAGGCAGTCAGGGTTCAGTGGAGCAATGATGAAACATACAACTTTCCTCTAGCTCCTAAATGCTTCCTCTCCACCTACTATCATGATCCCAATTCTACCTTACAAATCTAGCTAGACCAGAGGATGTGCACTGGTATAAATAGGAACTGGAAACACAGGGAATCCAGGGCGGATGATCCCTTCAGGATTAGTGGTGAGAGTGGCGATACTGGGAGAGTGGAGGGAGGGTAGGGTAGAAAGAGGGAACCAATTATAAGGATCTACATATAACCTCCTCCCTGGGGGATGGACAGCAGAAGAATGGGTGAAGGGAGACATTGGACAGTGCAAGATATGACAAAATAATAATAAATTATCAAGCGTCCATGAGGGAGGGGGGAATCACAAGTGAATATCTTTCTGATATTCTCTGCTTTCAACCAAGACTATCTGACACCAGCAATGATATCCCTTGTTTTATGTCCTCTTCTGAATTCAGATTGAACCTCTGGCAGCTTCCTGTCAATATACTTCCATTCATTAGATCTTCAGTATCTGACAATATTTTGAAGCTACGTTTCAGAGGCTCTGAAGTAGGGAGCTGATTCCTTCTTTCTTGTCTGCTTTCAGTCTGGGAGCTCCACTGAAATTTGAGTGAAATGCCAGTGACATAGCTTCTAGCATCACAACAATACACAAGGTGCCACTGTAAGACAAATGGATAGAAATTGTGGCCCTGCAAGATCGTTTCTCTAAATGTGGCTTCTCAGCTTACTAAAAGGTATTTGCAAACTCCCAGTTGGTGGTTGCCACTATGTTGCTGGCATTTCAGGTCAGAAATGCCCATCACTATTTTAGCTAAAGCAAAGACCAAATTGATTTGAGAAATACTGTTTATTTCTGCAAGTGCTTGACAGAAGGAAACAGTGGGGTTTGCAAGTCCCCAAACTTTTTCAATGAATCCAGCAAATTATATACTCTAAACGATATGGCAAGGTTGAGGGCTTGCTTAGCAAGCTTGTTACAATGAACATAGGTCTTCAAGCATCGGGACAAAGAAAGCATGGTTCACAGGGAGCAGGAGGCACCCTGGAGCCTGACATTCCCTGAGTTCTATGGCCATTGCTTATCTAAATGGCCTCGCTTGCCCAGATGGGTTGTTTTGTCCAAACTTACTGGTGATTTCTAAAAGGAATTTTACTGAAAAAGCAGGGCGGAGGTGCTACAGTTTGGATTTTGCAAACTAGACCCCAGCCTATGCTACATTTCCAGCATTTGACCAAGAGAGGGCTAGTTTTTTTTTTTGTTTTTTGTTTTAAACCTCTTCTAGCAGCGCCTTTCCTAGAGTGTCGCTATGAGTTGGCATCAACTCTGTGACAGTAAGTTACATTAGGTTTGGAGCAATGCATTGCACATGCATTCCTACTGATACTGCCCTATACATCCACACTATCATTTCCCGTCGCCTGCACCCAGGTCCCTGCTGGCTTCTTGGCTTCATCTCCGTCTTTCCCATACCTGTGTCTACGGCGTCACCATCCTTGACCTCCGTACTTCCCAGGTCACTTCCCACAAGCTCTCTCACCGTGGTTGACCGTGATCCAACCATCTTTGTCCTTTCCCCCTCATTCCCTTACAAAGCGATATCGTCTCTAACATTTCCTTTGTGATTCTTTATGTTTGGTCTTTGTAAACTGGAGATTGACTACGTGCTGTCTTTT
>NW_022103906.1:57124267-57128407 GCF_000313985.2 Echinops telfairi | reverse complement strand
TAAGTGGGATGCTTTACAATACATAATGTATGGAGAAAACAATTTAATTCACTCAATTACTCTTAAATGTCTTTTTAAAAGACTTTTCAATGTTCTTTCTTTGAATATAATTGATCAATTATCATTCATATTTCCTGTAGAACCGGAGTCATCCCTGTGAGTTGTCAGAAATCTTTTCTGGCATATAGTGTTTTTACAAGATGGCATATAGAGAACTTTTATAAAAATAGCTTGCACCTTCTGGATTTGTTTGCCAACGTGCTTTACCTCTATACGATATTTTGTCAGCATGCTCTGCTAATTTTTAATAGAAACATGTTAAAATATATATTTTCTGGGTGATGGGTGTGGTTGGCAAAAATAAAAGTTCAGCGTTGTTTTTGTAAAAATCCAGGTAAATAAACAATGGGCATCGGCATTGATTATCCTGATCTCCCTGTTTTACGCCCATAGCAGGGAGACATTGTGTCCAATACTTGTCTTTCTATGAAAAAACCTTGAATAGTTAGAGAATCATCAACTACTAAAAATGGAAAAACACGACATTTTCATTTTTAGCTCTCATATATTCTCTATATTTGCCTTATTGTTTTCAGGTGGGGTTGAGTCACGTGACTTCACAGGGACCCTGTGTACAACAGAGGGAAACACTGTTTAGGCCTGCATCGTCCTCACAATGGTTATGTTTGAGCCCATTATTGTAGCCACAGTGTTAGTGTGACTCATCAAGGGTCTTGCTGCCCTTCTTTGTTACCAAACACGATGTCCTTCCCCAAGGACTGCTCTCTCCTTGTACCATGTTTGAAGTATGTGAGATGAAGTCTCACTCATCATTTCTAAGGAACATGATGGTTTTACTTCCTTCAAGACAAGATTTGTTTATTCTTTTGGCAGTTGAGGTCAATATTTTCACTAACACCATACTCAAATACATCAATTCTTCTGAGTTCTTTTTTATTCACTGTCCAACTTTCACATGCATATCACGCAATTAAAAATACCACAGTGTTGGTCAGGCATACCTTAGTGGTCAAGGTGATGTCTGTGCTCTTTGACGCTTTTAAGAGCACATGTGCAGCAGGTTTGCCCACTGCAAGATATCCTTTGATTTCTTGACTGCTACTTCCATGAAGGCTATTTGTGGATCCAAGCAAAATACCATCCATGACAACCTCAATCTTTTCTCATATTTATCATGAAACTGTCTATCGGTTCAGTTGTGAGGTTTTTCCTTTTCTTTTCATTGAATTGTAATCCATACTAAGCACTGTATTCTTTTATCTTCATCAGTAAGTACTTCAAATTTTCTTTGCGTTCAGCAAGCACACTTGTGTAGTCTTTCAAATGGTTAATGAACATTCCTCCAGTCCTGATGCCTGTTCTTCACATAGTCCATCCTCGTGTATTTTTTGCTCTGCATACAGATGAAATCAGTGTGGTGATAGAATACAGCCCTGCTGCACATCTTTCCTGATTTTAAACCATGCAGCACCCACTTGTTTTGTTGAAGTGCCTGATTCTTGGTCTATCTTCATGTTCCACATGAACACAGTTAAGTGTTCTGCAACCCTCATTCTTCACGATGTTATCCATAGTCTATTTGAACCACACAGTTGAATACCTTTGCATAGTCAATAAAGCACAGGTAACACCATTCACATTTCTGGTGTTTTCTGCTTTCCATCAAAGTCTGATCTGACATCAGCAATGATATCCCTTCTTCAATGACATTTTTCTGAATTGAGCTTGAATTTCTGGCAGATCCCTGTTGATGTGCTGCTGCAACAATATTTGAATTATTTTCTTTCTTTTAAAATTTTAAAAATCACTTTATTGGGGGCTCTTACAGCTCTTATAACAATCCATACATCAATTGTATCAAGCACATTTGTACATATGTTGCCATCATGAGTTTCAAAATATTTTCTTTCTGTTTAAGCCCTTGGTATCAGCTCCTCTTTTCATCCCCTCCCTCCCCTATCCGTCCCCCCTCATGGACCCTGATAAATTATAAATTATTATTATTTTCATATCTTACAACTCCCACTCTCTCCTTTCATCTGCGTTACACTTGTTCATCCCCCTGGGGAGGGGAGAGAGTTATATATCATTGTAGTTGGTTACCTATTTCTCTCCCTCCCCCCCTCCCCGCCTTCTGCCTACCCTCCTGGTATCACCACTCTCACTGCTGTTCTTGAGTGGTTTATCTGTCCTGGATTCTATGTGTTGAGAGCTCTTATCTGTACCAGTGTACATGCTCCAGTCTAGCTGGATTTGTAAGGTAGAACTGGGGACATGATCGTGGCAGTAGGGGGGGGGGAGCAATAAAGAACTAGAGGAATGAAACACCGATGTGTGTTTCATCGGTGCTGTGCTGCACCCTGGCTGTCTTGTTCTTTCTTTGTGACCCTTTTTTAAGGGAATGCCCAAATATCTACAGATGGGTTTGGGGTCTTCACTACTATCCCCATCATTTGTATCTATATATTTGTTTGTTTGGGGGTCTTCTGATGCCTGATACCTTATCCCGTCTACACTTTGTTATCACACAGGCTGATGTGCTTCTTCCATGTGGGCATTGTTGCTTTCCTGCTAGATGGCCAATTGTTTAACTTCAAGCCTTTAAGACCCCATGCACTATATCTTTTAATTGCCAGTCACCATCAGCTTTCTTCACCACATTTGCACCCATTTTGTCTTCAGCGATCGATCGTGTGGGGAAGGTAAGCATGACAGAATGCCAGGTTATTAGAACAAAGTGTTTTTGCATTGAGGGAGTGCTTGAGTAGAGACCCAATGTTCATCTACTACCTTACCATCTGCATCTGTAAAGAGTGTTGCTGCCCTTAGGTGTTGAGTCAGTTCTGACTTGGCCTCAGTAACACAATAAAACCCCAGCCCCTTCTGTGCCATCCTCACAATCATCCTGCACCATCCTCACAGTGGTTACTGTGCTTGGGCCCCGTGTTGTTGCCACTATGTGTTGGCCCTGTGTTGTTGTCACTGTGTTGGTCAGCCCCTTTTGTTGAGGGTCTCTCTCATTTCGCTGACCTTTAATGTTAGCGAGTAGGATGTCCTTTTCCAGGGACTGGCTCCTCCTGATAAGTTGTCCAAAGTGCCCAAGACACAGTTTTACCCCCCTCGTTTCTAAGGAACTTCTGGCTGTACTTCCAAGACAGATGTGTTTGTTCTTCTGGCAGTCTGTGGCATATGGAGAACATTGTAATTCAAAATGATCACTTCTTCATTGATCTCCCTTATCCATTGTCCAGCTTTGCCATGGGAGACAATGGGAAGAACTATGGCTGAGGTTAAGCGGACCTTTGTCCTTAAAGGAACATCTTTGCTTTGCTTTAGCAGCAAATTTGCTCTGTACAATGTTCCCTGATTTCTGACCGCTGCTTCCATGGGTAATGATTATGGGTTCAAGTAAAATTAAATCCTTGATAACCTCAATAGTGTCTCTTTTTGTTATGATGTTACTTATCAGTTATATTTTGAGGATTTTTGTTTTCGGATGTGTACTTCATAATGAAGGCTGTTACTCTGAGTTTGATCGGTAACTGTTTTCAAGTCTTCTCCACCTCAACGGGGGCAGTTCTAGTCTGTCATGGGGTGGCCGTGATGGTGAGGGAGTATGCCAACTAGACACTCCTGGATAAGGTAGAGGCACATTCCAACACATCAATTGGGTCATAGCCTGATGGCGCCTGCTTGGAGTCATAAGACTTTTTGTGTAACAGAGAGAGACGACACAAAGTCAAATCTTCATTGGCGCTTCACCTTCTGCCAGAGCGGGGTCTTATGCCTGGTTCCTTGATCTCCTGTTGCATTACCTGCTGATTCCAGGTGCGGACAGGGCACTGCAGAGAGTGCATTGGACCTCTGCATTCACCAGCCTGTTCCCCTGCTGAGCATGATGGAATGCCAGGTTATATTAGATCAAAGTGCTCTTGCATTGAGGGAGTACTTAAGTAGAGGCCCAATGTCCATCTGCTACCTTAATACTTAACATATAATATATGTATATAGATCTATTTCCCTATCATTTTATTTAAATATATTTACATATGTACATGCCTGTATTTAGACCTCTATAAATGTCCTTTGGCTTCTAGTTCTTTCCTCTATTTCCTTTTA
>NW_022103906.1:57120911-57121911 GCF_000313985.2 Echinops telfairi | reverse complement strand
CTGGTGGCCCTCATGACTTAAAGAACTGCCAGTGTATTAGCTGTCTCATGGAAGTGAGTTGCACTGAGCCATTTGTACTGCTCTATACACTAATTAGCTATCTATTTCGTATGTTGCATATTTTTTTATCTGTCTGTCTATCTATCTATCTATCTATCTATCTATCTATCTCTATATAATCATAAGTGTCCTAGTTTTGTTGCTCTAGAGAACCCTGTCTAACACAAAGCCTAGGTTTCTGCACACACATACACACACTGCTCTGTTTTAAATAAATTTACATATAGGTGAAAACATACATGTCTTCTTACAAAATTGGGAATACTTTTGTTACATTTTATTGTTTGACATTATATTGTGAACATCTTTACACATCATTAATATTTTTCTATAAGCCCATTTTTAAATGATCATTTGATATTTTATTGTAAAGCATGTCACCATTTATTTAACCATTATCCTATTGTTAGGATAATTATTTAGGATTTTAAATTATTATTTCATATAAGATATAACATGGGAATAAGTAAATGTAAAGTTAAATGAATGTCTGAATCATTCTTAATTATTTCTTTAGAATAAATATACATATAGAAATATGTTATTAGGTCAATGGATAATAAGTATTAAAATTGTTAAGAATTGCTACATTGTCATTCAAAATATTTTATCTACTTACATCCTCACAGATATTATATTACAATGAACTTTTGCATGATTGTTCATTTGTTGAAGGTGAGAGAGTATAATGTATTTTGTTCCCAAGGTGAAATGATTATTCATTTGTTTAGTACCTACTTGTTTTTTGTTTTGTCTCTATTATTTTCCCCTAACTCCTCTTTAATGCACTTAGAAAAAATTCTTTTCTCTCAACCGTAGCTGCCCATCTAAGCAGCTCAATGAAGCTCACAGCCTGTCCTCGCCTCCAAATTCCTGTTCTCATTTCCACAAACAACATCTCACCTCGATTTTATTAGCTTTGTGAGTTTCTGTCTCTTTG
>NW_022103906.1:57091299-57119659 GCF_000313985.2 Echinops telfairi | reverse complement strand
AAAAATCCCCCTGTGATACATCCGTGCTAGCACCCAAACTCAGTGAAAAAAGAAGATAAAATACATCTCGATTTAAATTTGACTTCCTTGTTATTGCTTTAAATGTTTTTCCTGCTGTGAAAAAAGCTTCCTGAGGTGGGAAGATTATTCATGAAGCTATGTAGAAACCAGGCCATCTCTTCTATGCATCATCAGTGCCCAGAAGTATGCTGTGGTGTCCAGGACAGCTGTCTAGCCATTTATCTTTGATAGTGAAAGAACCCCCGCGGCCCATTAATCCATGGGCAGATGTCTGGCAAGCTTTTTTTGTCAGATCATGTGACAGCTGATCATAGCCCTAGTGTGTGTGTTTTATGGGACGTTGGATGGCTTTCTCCGGACAGTGTTGATCTCCGAGTTCATAAACATTTAAAATTTTCCCACAAGCAGAGATGAAAAAAAGAGTGTGGTGGTGGGTGGGATGTTGTCGAGAGAAGACAATAATTTGGGAATTTTTGTATAAATACTTTGTGCCTATATTGTTGTTGTTAGGTGCCAGTGAATCAGTTCTGACTCAAAGCAACACCTCCATACAATAGAACGAAATGCGACCCAGGCCTGCGCCCTCCTCACAATTGTTCGTACGTTTGAGCCCGTTGTTGCCGCCAGTGTCCATCCAGCTTGTTGAGAGTTTTCCTCTTTTTTCACTGCAGATAGTTTAGTGTCTAAGGGACAGGACGTAGATAAACTTGTTATTCTATCTCAGTTCTGCCTGAGAGCAAGCAGCTGTAGGGCAGAGATGCCAATAATTCTGGAGAAAACCCTGTGCTCTCAGCGGCTCCGACAAGTTGTCTAACTGGAGAGCTTGTGCAGAAGCAGCCTTCGAAGGCGGTCTTTCTGATGTGAAAAGAAAGCAAATTTCTCATCTCCAGTCTAGCTTATGGTGACACATCAGAGTCTGAGTAGCTGATGGCTCGGTTAGGTGTTTGTGCTCTTGTTTTGAATTAATCATGCTCTATCAAAGAGGCCCTATTGAGTAGAGGACTACTCATTGGGCTGCTAACTGCAAGGGCAGCCGTTCAAAACCACTAGCCACTCTACACAGGAGAAATAGGAGGCTTTCTATTCCTGTACACAGGTGCAGTTTTACCCGGTCTTATAGGATTTTGTAAGATCACTGT
Source organism: Echinops telfairi (assembly GCF_000313985.2). Classification (NCBI taxonomy): domain Eukaryota; kingdom Metazoa; phylum Chordata; class Mammalia; order Afrosoricida; family Tenrecidae; genus Echinops; species Echinops telfairi. The sequence goes on along the minus strand of NW_022103906.1, from coordinate 57,118,499 downwards.
GAATCAAAATTAACTCACTGGCATGAATTTCAGTTTTGACCAATATTGAAAAGGAGTCTTGGTGGAGCAAGACTCGGCGGTTAACCTGAAGGCGGGTGGCTGGAATACCCTCATTTGATCCAGACGAGAAACATCTGGTGATCTGCACCTTAAGGATTTAAGCCAAGAAAACTCCACAGGGCAATTTTACTTCATCACATGTGGGTACTATGACTCAAAATCAACTCGAGGGCATCACCAATGGGAACCTCAACAATACCAGGAGTCCAGGGAATTTGTCAAAATGATCCGGGGCCTGCTTCTTCAACAGCCTGGAGTCCCAGTCCCCACAGAGTTAGTTGAGAAGTTAGTGGCATTTAGTCAAGACTGGCTAAGCCAGAATGCCTTGAATGCTGAACTTGAGTGGAATGTTGGTCATGGTATCCTCTTTCATGTATCAAAGTCACTGCAGAAAACATAGTGGTGCTGGCTCACAAGTGGACTAGGGTCTTTGTAGCAATGACAGTAATATATATGTTATTGTTTGCTGTTGTATTATATAATTAATAAAATGTCTACTTATGACAACCAAGTTATGATATTTTGCTTGATATTACTAAAGAATAGTTGGAAAGTCATCAGAAATGTATCATGTCACTGTTCTTTTGTCCAGGGGGATTTTTCTGGGCTGAGCATCTGTAAATTCTTGAGCACTATCTGTGAATTCACTTTCACCTCATCATCGCTTTATCTCCACTTGCTATCTGGTGAAAAACATGGATACTTCACAATTATCTAATTCACAGCTTCTTAGATTCCCAGCTCTCATTTCCTATCTGTTCTTAGATTAACTAACCCTGTCCATAGAGGTATATGTGTATAATCATATTGAAATATTTGGTTTCTATATCTACACATTCAGTGGCATGTCTAGTTGATTTCTGTGGTAGCTATATAATCGTTTGTCAATTTGAGAGGATTAAGAGTGAAGGGGTGGAGTCTAGTCTGTCAATCAGGACCTAATCAATGAAGCCTCTGCTATGGGGACATGGCCTGCTCCTGAGGATTCTGGGGACTCCTGGATTACTTCTTGGAGACTGGAGACACACTCTCCCTCTGCTTACTCCCTGAGAGACATTGCAGCTGATAAGACACATGGAACTACCCTAGTGCCCTGAGATGGTGAAGCTACGTGGAGACCCCTGCAAGTGCTGATATGCTTACAATGCCACTGGATCCACAAAGACTTCCCACCCACTGGCCCGTGATCTTCCTGCATTTGGTGTCATTGCGTGTGTTTCGTGAGTTTGAAGAGGAAATTATAGATTGGTATCAGGCATATGGACTAATAGACTTATGGACTTGATCTGCTCTGGACTGGGATGTTTTCTCAATATTCAATTGATCTTATATATAAAGCTCTTTCCTATGGGTATCTCTGAATTTGTTTCTCTTGTCTACCCAGACTAACACAATTTCCTTGCCATCCTCTGTCCTTGGCAAACCAGGAACCAGCAGACTGTTGACACTTCCTTTAAAGGTTCTTCAGAGTATGTACATGAGGATTTTGGCCTGAAGCGAACTATCAAGAATGTGCGGTCACCTTGTCCATTGTGGAGCTCTTAGAGATTTCCAAAGAGTTCTGCGGGCATGAGGCATCATGTGAGACATCCAAGGGTGATGTCCGTTCCCAATTTCTTTGTTGTCTGCATCCACAGCGCTTCCTTTCCACCTTATACAATTAAAACTTTAAAATGTGCTGCATCCCCACCAAGCGTGTGGCTATAACAGAGGTAACTCTTAAAAGACTTGAGGAGTCAAGAGTTCTAAAGTATTGACAAGAGAAAACTCCAAAATCCTCCGAACCTATGGAGAAATAACAGGCTTCAGTCACCAAAATTAGTTCAGTGCGAAGCAAATTTCAAGTGTACATCTTCCCAAATAATTGAAACTTAGTAACACATTTATAAGACTACTGCCCCACAAAAAATAACAGTGTTTAGCTGGCATTCACCTGTTAAGAAAGGTCAAGGAGAGAAAAGCCAAGCGAGAGAAGCCCATCAACCTGGATGAATGAGGAAGCTGTGGCTAAAGGACAGAAACTGGTGGAAGAATACTCTAGACTTATGATGGGTATTAGCGATGGCAGTTGGGATCTCACATGGCTCAGCATTTTCTATTTTAAGTGAGTATCTTGACCTCAGCAAGCTTTCAGTTGGATGGGTGCCAAAGTGTTGTTCAGAATCAGACAGCCCAAAAAGCTGATCTTTCCATCAGATCAAACTTAATAAAGAAGATTTCCTGGAGCTAATTGTAACTGAGATCGAGCCCTGCATTTATTTACAGAATCCAGAAAGAAAGTCCACTCAAAACAGTAGCTTCAAGGTTATCTTCTGGGTCAATTAAACAAATGGCAGTGAGGTCAGAGCAGAAAGTTATGGTAACTATTTGGGGGGATTTCAAAGAGCTCATCCTGATAGATTTTATTAAAGGGCACAGGACAATCTAAGGGGCTAATTTTAAATACGTCTTAAGAAAATTGAATTAAAGACAGGCTGGAAAAGCTGCACTCAAGAATTCTATTAGTCAACTATTATTCAGATTTATGCACCAACCACTAAAGCTAGTGATGAAAAAAAATTGAAGAAATTTGCCAATCTGAAATGAATCAAACATGCAATCATGATGTATTGATAAGTATTGGTGATTAATCAAAAAGAACAGTTGTTAGAAAATATGGCTGTGGTGAGAGAAATTAAGCTGGAGATGGCATGGTAGAATTTTGCAAGACTAACCATATGCTTTTCAACTTCACAAACAGTGACTACACACATGGACTTCTCCAAATGGAAGACACAGAATACACGTCTGTGGGAACAGACAGTGAAGAAACTCAATATCTGTCGCTAAAACCGGACCTGGGACTTACTGTGGGACAGGCCATAAATTGCTGTTCTATACATTACAGTTGAAGTTGAAGAAAATGAAAACAAGTCCACTATACCCAAAATATGACCTTGAGTATATCCCACTTGGATTTTGAGAACGTCTCAAGAAAAGATTTTGACGTATTAAACATTAATGACAGAAGCCCTGATGAGCTGTGGGATGACACCTGGAACATCGCACATGAGGAAAATAAAAGGTCATTAACAAGACAGGACAGAAATGGTAAAAGGTGTTGGAAGAGATTTTCAAACTTGACCTTAATTGTAGAGTAGTTAAAACAATTGGAAGAAAGGATGAAATCAAAGAATGGAACAGAAAACTTCAAGGTCAGCTGAAGAAGACAAAGTGAGATGCAATATTGAAATGTGCAAAGATACCATTGCTGATGTCAAATGGGTCTTGGCTCAAAGCGGAGAATATCAGTAAGATGTTTATTTGTGTTTTATCAACCATGTGATGGCATCTGACTGTATGGATCATAACAAAATGAGGATAGCCTTGAGAAATATGGGAATTCCAGAACACTGCATTGTGCCCATGGATCAAAAGGTATTTGTGAGAACTGCAAAAGGAAATATTGCAGGTTTAAAATCAGAAAAGGTGTGTATCAGGGTTGTATCCTCTCACCACAATTTCTCAATCCCTATGTTGAGCAAATCATTAGAGAAGCTGGATTATATGAAAATGAGTGTGGCACCAGGGTTGGAGGAAGGCTTATTAACCGCCTGCAATATGCGGAAGACAAACCTTGCTTGTTGAAAGCAAGGAGGACTAGAAGCGCTCTCTGATGAAGATCAAGGACTGCAGCCTTCAGTTTCTATGACAACCCAGAGAAGAACAAAACCCTTACACCTGGACCAATAGGTAACATCATGATAAAAGGACAAAAAGATTAAAATTGTTGAGGGTTTTTGTCTTGCTTGGATAGTCAATTGATGCTCATGGCAGCAGCTGTCAAGAGATCCAAAGATGCTCTGTATTGGGTAAATCTGTTGCCCAAGACCTACTTAAATTGTTGAAACATAAGGAAATAACTTTGAGGACTGGGAGGCACCTGGCACAAATCATGATATTTTCCACTGTCTCATATGCATGTGATAGTTGTGCATTGACTAAGGAAGGCCTCAGATGAATCGCCACATTTTAATTGTGGTACTGCTGAAGAATATTAAAATACCATGGAATAATGAAAGAACGAACAAATCGGTCTTAGAAGAAGTACAACCAGAATGCTCCTCTGAAGTAAGATGACTAGGCTTTGGACAGATGATTAGGAGAGACCAGTCCCTGGAGATGGACATCATGCTTGGTAAAGTAGAGGGGCAGGGAAAAAAGAGGAAGACCCCCAACAATGGGCTCAAACATAAGACTGTTATGAGGATGGTGCAGGACTGGGTGGTGCTTTATTCTGTTGTACATAGGCTTCCTATGAGCCAGGGCCAACTCAATAGCACCTAACAACCACACAATGATTTAGCAGCAGTAGTTTTCACTTACTCTCCCATGTGCAGCCATGTTAAAGGTGCGGGAGAATGGTAAGATAAAAGAGAGAGTGATTTAACCCTTGTTAAGGGGAACCTATAAAATCAGATACCTCCCATGTGAAGCAGGGTGAATTTGTGATGATTGTATGAGTTTACGCAAGTGTATGCATAATTGACCGAGTAAGAAAAAATTAAAAATAGTGTACTTACTGCAACTCATAGTGACCCTGAAGGACAGAGGAGAAATGCTCCTGTGGGTTTCTGAGACTGTAAATCTTTATGGGCGTGGAAAGCCTCACCTTTGTCTTGAGAAGTGACTGGTAGTGTTGTACTGGTGACCTCGTGGTTGGCAGCCCAATGCATGACTCACTATGCCACTAGGGTCCTATGATAGAATAAGAAGACCTTGCTGCACTGTTACCCTATGGAGTCCTAGAATTTCTTTCTGCATTACTAGATAGAACTCGAGTTGTTGGAAATTAAATCTTGTGAGGCACAATTTCATCCTGACACACTTAGGAACAACGTGAGCCAGAGGTTAGTCAGTGGTACTTTTTTGTTGTCAGGTGTACATGTTGTATGTGTATCCATGTAGGTAGCAAAGAGGGCTTTCTTTTCTCTTTTGGGATGCTTACAGTGGAACTGCTGTGCAGTTATCGCCTGTTCTGGCTACACACATCAAGACAGGATGGGGCAAGGAGGATGGAGGGTTTCCATTGTTGTCCTTCTTAGGAGCAAGATACAGCTACTGCATAGACAACCCACTGATAATTGGGAAGCAGAGAGGAGTGAGTGGAGGTGGTGGTCTTGAGAAGCAAACTGAGGTGCTGCTTTTGTATTTAAGCACACATTCACTCTTGCTAAAGTTGTTGACTATAGAGATATGAAAGTGTTTCCAATAGTTTTTATTCATTAGGTAAAGGTAGGTGTGATAGTTAGGTTTATGCCAACTTGGCTGGGGCAGGGTTCTCAGTAGTTTGACAATAATCCCCTATGAGGGGATGTACTGTAATGCATTCAACTTTGTGACCATCCAACCACTGTGGTGAAATGCAGCCCCTTTGATTAGGCCACATTCTTGATGCACCTGAAAGAAAGACTCCTCAGGGGTGTGTGGTCTGCTCCTTTTTAAGCAGACTCTGGGGCAAAGCTTCAACACTTTTAGATTTGGATTCTGCCTCTGGTTTGTTGACCTCATGACATACTGCCTGTGGATCTCAGGAGTCATCAGAGGACTACTGACCTTGGATTTATTTGACTTTGCATCTACCAGCCTGCAGTCATCCTGTTTCCTCCAGCTATAGGAGAAGCCTCCAGCTTCTAACCTATGGACTTGAACCATACAAGACTTATCTGCTTCTACAATGGTGTGGTAGTTACATAATCTGGTGTCAATTTGTGACTTGAAAGGATTAAGAGTGAAGGGGTAGAGTCTAGTCTGTCAATTGGGTCATAGCCAATGAGGCCTCTGTATGGGTATGGCCTTCTCCTGAGAATTCTGGTAACTTTGGTATTTCCTCCTTGGAGATGGGAGACATTTTCTCTCTCTGCTCACTCCCTGGGAGACATAGCAGCTGATAAGACACATGGAACTACCATACTGCCCTGAGCTGGAGAAGCCACGTGGAGAAAGACAGGGCTGAGATGCTACAATGCCATTGGATCCATAAGACTTCCCACCCACTGGCTTGTGATCTCCCTGCATTCGGCATCATTGCATGTGTTGCGTGAGTCTGACGAGGACTTTATACATTGATAATGGACATATGGGCTAATATCAGATTTAGGATCTGGACTGGGCTGGGATGTTTTTGGAACATTCAATTGATCTTGAATATAAACTTCTTTCTTATGTACATGTGAGTCTCCCTGGATTAGTTTCTCTAGTCTACCGAGACATACGCAAACGGTATGAACCTGTTCTTGACAGACATCGCTTTCTGTATCCATACATGCGCAAGTTTCACTGGGCTTGCTTCTCTAGAGAATCCAGTCTGACACAGGGTGATACTTTGCAGAAAGCAGGAATGATTAGCGAAGCACTACTGGGTGCTCCAATTGAAGCCTGAGAACAATAGTGACAACAAAACAGCAACAACACCCACAAACAAGTGGCCCTGGAGCTGATTCTGACTCATGATTCCATCGGGTGTGTTGGAGTAGAACTGGGCTCCATTGGGTTTTCAATGGCTGACTTTTGGACTTTCTTCTGAGGCACCTCCAGGGAGAATGAAGACTCGGACCCTGCTGATAGTAGGCATGGAGCATGCTACCGGTTTGCCCCACTCAACTCCCTTCTCTAAAAAAATGCAAAACAAAACACCAATCCCCACCAAACCCATAGTGACCCAAAGGACAGAGTAGAATTGTTCCTCAGAGTTTCTGAGACTATAAATATTTACAAGGGCACACAGTCTCATCTTGCTCCCAAGCAGCGCTGACGGGTTCAAGTGTCTAGCTTTCTCTCTAGCTGTCCAATTCATAACCCACCAGGGTGCCACCACCAAGCTCACTGCCCATGGAGTAGATTCAAAGTCATGGCAAGCCTATAGGGCAGGGTAAAACTTCCCCCGTTCGGTTTTTCCAAGAATGTAACCCTTTACAAGGATACAAAGCCTCCTCTTACGACTGAAGATCTGCTGGTGGTTTGAAGTGCTGACCTTGCAGTTAGCAGCCCAACATGGAACCCCGCACCCCCAGGGCGCCTTTCCTTCCACCCAGGATCTCCAACTGAAGCCTTCAGAGGGGACATTGTGGAGGTTTTGATGGCCTGCATGTCTTTGGGAGGAAGGTCTATATTTCTCTTCCATGGGTCCTGGGTACAGTTTAGCAGTCAGCACACTCACCTCACTTCGGCTAGGCAGTTCTCCCAGGAGCCTGAGCTCCATGGAAAGCACAGCCGCTCTGCTCCCAGTCGATTTGAGCATCACCCACACGTGTCTTCAAGGCAGCCTTTCCCCCAGGGAGATTGTCAAGAGATGAGTGCTCATCTATAAACACATGTTGTCCCACCTCACTTCTTTACTAGCTCCCACCCTTTATTATGTCTTCTCAAATGCAGAAAGAGATGGACTGCATTCTGCCAAAGGACATGGACCCACCAGACTCAGGGCAGAATTTAGAACAATGAAGGCGATGGTTCTCAGCTCTTTAGACTATCAAACAAACCACGTCTTCGCTAAAAAGACTTACAGTGTGATTCTTTGAAGGGTGAGTTCCCTTAGGGTCTCATTAGAATGTCTTCAAAAAGTATCCAATCAAGACAACGGCTTCTGAGGGAATCTGATCGACCAGTTCGATTCGAGACAGAGAGGTCCCTTCAGAAGGGTTAGGGTGGGTGACTGTTTTATTTGGGGTTCCAAAGAGGTCATCTTGGTAGAGTTTCTCAAAAGGCACAGGACAATCATGGGGAACTTATTTAGGAAGAATTTTTAAGAAGAGTTAAAATTGCATCGATAGGAAAAAGGCCAGGAAAGTTGTGCCAAAGAATTTTTCCCCATCATGACAATGCTCCTGCTCCTTCTTTAAGGGCCATCGGACTGTCCTTCAGTAATTCCCTGGAGAAACTTCACCCTATCCACCCAACAGCCTATCCACCCAACAGCCCTGGTCTCTCCCCTTCAGACTTCTTCTTGTTCCCAAAGTTTAAAGAACAGTGAAAAGGAACATCCTACGGGGCTCTTAAGGATAATCAAACTAGCAGAGAATGGAGAATCCTTGGGGAGGAGGGTAGAGAGAGGGAACGACCACCTTCAGAAGAGTATAGACCCAGAGGAAGAGACGATGAGGCAATAGCTTCACATCTTAATATTTTTGTTTAATTAAAGTGGGTAGCACTTTTCCCACTCCGCCTCCTATAACCCAAAGTGTAATCTTTGCTGAAAGTGGGACTTTGAGGAGTGATTCCTTGTTGCTCCTCTTTGCACTTGTGTATTTCCAAGTTTTCTTCCAATGGCTGCATGCTGCTTGTGTAATTAGAAAGAAGATGTTTTAGACAGCCATTTCCCAGCCATCGGCAATATCACGGCAAGGTGTGGCACCCACACCCTAAGCAGGGTGTGGTTTGAAATGACACCTATTTTTGGATGACACCGAGACACCTGAGTCACCCGTCATATTTAGGAAACAAGTGAAACAAAAACCCCGTAAGGAACAGGTGGAGATGGGAGGCAGATTTCTGTCTTGAACTGACTGAACATTTTGTGGGTCAAGCGCAGATGGAACTTCCCAGAGCTCTGGAGAGGATGAATTTAGCACTGAGCTGAAGCTCTGGGCAAACTGTGTGAGTCATCCCGTAGAGAATAACTCGTGCTTCCTGGGACTTTGTGTATTAAAACACACGCTGTACATTCCCTGGGCTTCTTGTTTCCAAGCGGCTCAAGAATCGCATCCACTTCCCAAACGCACAACCAGTGCTGGCCATTGACTGGTTACTGTGCCCTTTTAGAAACCAGAGTCACCTGTCCTCAGGGAACCACTATGCCCCTCGTTCTCACCCTCCTGTGTAGTCAGAGGCTGGGATGAGTGGGTGGCTGTCATGATGACAGCATTTGGGAGAACTTGGCAGGGGAAGGAGGTAGAGGGATACAGCTGTTCAGCCCCGAGGGCAAAGCTCAATCGATTAACCTGTGTTCTGCACCGCACTTGGAGTGCGTTGATTCAGATGTTGGGGAGAAGGACCCATCGCGATGGAGTTTTATTTCCATCATGGATCTTGTGTAATGCCTTGGGGGAAGATTGTTTAACCTCCTAAAACCTTGGCTCCTCATCTGTGGAATGGGCACAAAACAGACTTCCTCTTAGATTTCTTATGTAGCTATGAAAACGACCCCAGGTAGGGAGCAGCCGGGCATATTGCAGGTACTTGGTATGCCTTTCTCTTTGACTGGTTTCTAGGTTTGTTCCTGGCAATTGGCAAGGCCAGGCATCAACAATCGTTTTTCTATTAAGGGACAAATAGAAAATAGTTTGGGTTGTGTGGACCAAGGAGAAAAATTGAGAAAATAGTAGATATACTCATGTAAGAAATGAGAAAACAAACTTCTACAGTTTTAGTGATGAGACCCCAAATATATCAATAATAGAGTCCAGGATTCTGTTCTATAAGTCTACAGGTGAAAAGAAAAAGTTTCTTTTTTGGGGGGTGGTGGCGGGCTGGGTAGTATTTCACTGAATTGGGATTTCAAGTGAATATTCCCATAATCAAATTGAGGCATACCTGGAGGTGGTGGTACAAATGTTTAACACGTTCAGTAGCTGACTGTAAGCTTTCAGGGCCTGAGTCCACCCAGAGCCACCTTGGAAAAGTGGCTGTGCTCCTACTTCTGACAACCAGGCACTGAAACTCTGGGATGACAGCTCCCCATGGACACACGTGGGATGGGCATGAGTCAATCGAATGGGAACTTTCTTTATCATTACGAACTGTTCCCAGCTTCCCGGTCATGCAGAAAGAGGTAGCCAGCTGAATCTGACGTGCCGGTCATAGATTGGCAATCCGTGGTGTAGACCGTTTATTGATGAACAATCTGTGCTTCTGTTGGGACCCTAATTTTTAATAACAAAGAAATGATTTGAAATCACAATGGGTACATACACAACAGTTACCAGCTGGAAAGCGAGAGGCAATAATGAAATCTTTAGGTCAACAGACTCTTGGAAGCTGACAGAATGCTTAGCTTTGTTTGCACCAATTGTTCTCTTAAGAGCATCTTCTTTTGTGCCCGGCAGCAGGAAAACAGTCGGAGGAAATGATCAGGCCACACAACTGGACCACCCACAGAGAGCAACCAAGCAGTGGTCACGTCATGGAAACAGACAGTGGCTCAGATGGTTCTCTCTGATGACCATCAAATAAGAGACGGACAGGCCTGCTTTGAATACAGGATGGCTACAGGAAGGACTATTTAGGCACATACAGTTTCTGAGGGTCCTTTGTGCCGCTTTTCTCCTGACTTGGAGGACCAGTTAGCATCCAAACGCTGAGTCCCCAGGCAGACAGAGTGTGTGCAGTCAGTGCTTGGTGAGCCTGGCTGTGCTGAGTTCACTGCTACCGAGTCCACTCCACCTGCCACTTGTGCGCTTGCAACACCGTATAGGAGATGTATTCACGCCTCTCCGGTGTGTCCTGATGAGTAGGCCTTGGCAAAAATTCAAACGCTCTTGGTTACTAAGCATTAAAGAAGTTGGAAGCAAGAAATAACTCGACGTTCTACCCCACAACCTCGCAACCACTCCCTAGGAATGGGGAGAGGACAAGCATGGCCCGAGCTGTCCTGGGCCCCAGAGCAGAACCTGGATGAGGGTGACAGTGGCCTGGGCACATGGCAACCCAGCTCTGATAGTCGTGAGCTCAAGGCTTTTGTGAAACTGCTACTGTGTTTCGGCAGAGTTTACAGACATGCACAAAGGCCTTTCTCAGGTGAGGGGAGGCCATCTGTGTTTTGTGGTGTTTGAACTTAAATGGAAGGTACCCGAGGGATGGGGATTGTTGGGGGGATGGTTCAACAACTAGGCTAAAGGTTGGTGGCACAAATTCACACAGTGGTGCCATGCAAGATCTTCTTTACGACAATGTAGAGAGGACCGGCAAGAAAACCTTCTGAAGCAGTTCTGCTCTATATTGCAGGGGACCGCCGTGCAAGTGAATCTACCCCCCTGCAACTGGTTTGGGTTTGGTTTGCAACTGGCAAGTGAATCTACCCCCCTGCATGCCAGATGTTGGGTTTGTATGGAAAGCTGACCGATCATCTGGCAACAGGATCACTTGAAGAGAGTATCTGATTTCACTATAGTCCCTCAAAAAGCTCTGATGGGAAGAGGGTCAGAAGGACATCATTGTGTAAATTCTTCACACACAGAGGCACAATTTAGAGGGAAGACTTCAAGCCATGTGAGGAGACCTCTGGACACTTGAACTGCCCACAGAGTGGAGGCGTTTTTGGATAGGTGAGAGAGAGAGAGAGAAGACAGGATCCCTGTGGGGATGTCTGCTATCTGCCATTTGTGTCAGAGAAAGTGATGACCCAACGGCACAGATGATTGAAATTCATTGAAAGCTGGTGGGGGAGTGAGTGGAATCTGTCATGTCGGGGATGACAAGGCCCTTTAGAGCTAGGGTCTGAACATTCAAGAGAGATGAGTTGGAAATGTTCTCCCAACTTCTAGTCTTAACTCATCCTTGGGAAAATAACTCTTGTGAGGCAGAGATATTTTAAAATGTGTGTGTGGGGTGTGTGTGTTTTAGCGGAAACAAACCTTTCAGCCAAAGAGTATTTAGCTAAGAAGACTTTAGGTAGGTTTAATGAGCTTTGGTGGTGGATTTCAAAATACTTCTTTGCTGAATTGCTGCAGTAAATCTTTCCTTCGTATGTGAGTGAAGAGAACACAGGGGAAATGCATTTTGTTTTAGCTTATTTGACAAGTTGGCATAAAAGACAATTCACTTAAGGATAAGAAGAAAATGGAGGTTTATACTTCCAAGCAAAATTTATTAGCTGTCTATTCAAGAAAAAAACACAAAGACCTTTGTTGTAAGAATTCAAAGTCAGTGACCTGAGAGTCAGGTACGAATATATAATTTTTTTTCCTTTTAAAATCAGATACAGAGAGTAGAAACAGTCATTTTCCTTAAATATGACACAGGCAACAGAGATTGAAGTCTTTTCTCAGAATAGGCATCAAAGACAGTTATTCATTGTCAGTGGACGCTGCATGCAGTTGACCTAATTTCAAACCCAAAGCCTTTAAAGTAGAAAGCTGGTTGTGAACGTGACAGCTGGTTGTGAACAATCAAGGCAGGCTGTGCAGAGATGGCTCTTTACTTTCGTCCTTATGAAATCCCCTGTAATCATCTGTGTACATTTCAGTTTCTCTGCCAAGACCTTTCAGCTTCATAAGTGTTTGCATAAATGCTACCAAACTGCACCATGAAAACGTAGAAGGAGAATCTGTTCAAGGTGCTTTCGCTTAGCTGAAGTGAAGGATAAAGACCACACCAGGAAACCTGCTCCCCGCCCCATTTCCTCAAGAACTAACTAGTCTGTACAAAAAGAAAAAGAGAGAGAAAATGTATGTACAAAATCCTAGAGTCTACGTACAGTGTGAAAAGGTCAATCGTTGCCCACAGAAGAAATGCCATAAAAAGTTTTATCTATAAGGTGCTTGAGATCCAAATATGAAGCGTTCTTATGCAAAGTCATAAGAAATACAAAGTGAGTTTTCGGGATATGTGTTGTTCAGGCACCGTTGACCATATTAAATCTTCCAGGTCCCAATATCAGTCTGTAAGTTGCTGCTCTAGGGCATAAAACAAAACCTGAATGATTTAACATCACCTCTAAAAAATGCCTAATTTATTCCTAGGGAATATTTTACAGCACATACCAAGAAAATCAGGCTTGACATGTTCCTGTCCTCACATCGAGCCAGGATTCTGAGTTTCATAGAAGAAAAAAATAATTATCATAGTAAAAATAGCTGTATTGATTATAATCCTTGCTAAAACCTGCCTTAATACTAGTGATGCTTTCAAAGTACTCTATTTCTATAAAATAATGTGGGAGATTCTTTTACATTTCCATACAACGTACAGCATAGCCCATAGATCGCATGATCACATGTGATCTCAAGAGAACACGTGTCCACACAGTGAACTCTAACCTATGAATATTGTTTACGGATACTTTCAAGTGTCCATATTAGAATAATTATTTGCACCTCTCACTAACACTGCTTTTATTTAAATTTTATCAGATAAATAAAATGCTAAGAGCTCATTGTTCATGATGCTGATTATTACATTTTAATATAAAATAGCAATGCAACTTTACACAACTTTTTTTCCTTTTTTTTTTTTTGCAATCTAGTGAAACCTCTTGTATCCTCGTGATTACAACCAAAGGCTCTTATTCAATGACTGTTTGCACTTCTAAAGAGTACAACAACAAAAAAATTGCAGGAAGAGACTCCTATTTGGAAACTCACATTCCGTCAACAACATCACACTCGTCCATAGCAAGGTTCCTACTCTTTAGATTTTCTAGTCAGTGTGCATATTACAACATATGGGTGCAGGCAAACAAGAGCGGAAGAACAGTTGTCATATCGTGTAAACCAGGGCACTAGGCAAACTCGGGAAAAGCAATCCGATCGCCAAGCTAAGAAGGTGGAAATGCGAACCACAGCGTAGGAAAAAGAATCCACAATCTTCTGACCGCCTCAGGGCAGGGCATCTTCCAAAATATCCAAGTCCCAGCAGAGCTTCCTTGAGACGCTATTTTATGGATCGTTTGCCGTAAAAATGTTATTCTTTTCAAGTCCAACAATTTTTCTTTGTAATCCCACATACCAATTTTGAAAAGTTTCTAGCAGAAATCTCAACTTTGACATGGAAGCTCTTCTGCCCCTCTCCCCCAAGGCTGGGCAGCTGCAGTGACTCTGCTGGTGGGTTGGTTTGGCGCCAGGTGGAGATGGTGATGGTGGGTGACTCCTCCTGGGAACCAGAAGGCATGGCAGCGGGCGGCCTGCGGGTGTTTCAGGCCACCTTATGTGGATGTGTTGCTGAAATGCGGCTTAAATAAGGAGGGAGAGGGAGTCACAGCCTCTTGACATAGTTCCCAGGAAAAGTACCGAAGAATTTGGTTCTTCTCGAGGTTCCTGGAAATAGAAGCAATAAGTGAAAGGTGGCAAGCACAGCAAACGAGCAGTCCTACAGGTAGGCTTGGACATTTCCTATCTGCAGGGCTTCTGGAAGAGAGCAAGCCCCCCAGGCACTGGAAAAGGGAAACCAAAAACAGAAAAGAAAAACACCGATTCCCGTTGAGACAAAACAAGCTGGTTTATCTGTCCCCCCTGAAGCACTCACTCCCGGGAGCGGGACGGGATAGACCCCACTGCCATCAGGTGAACCAGGAAAGACACCCAGCGGAGGGGCTGAGTGGGGTCAATCAGCCATCCAGCTGCTGCTAAGTCCAAGCACTAATTTTCTAAAGGGCCCGGCTGGCAATGTGTTAGGATGGGCGAGGAAAGGCCCAGAGCAAGGCTTGGTTCAGCAGGAGGGAAGGGGCTGCCCTCAGGGAGTTACTTGACCCCTTGCTGTCTGCAGGGCTAGAAACGCGCCCAAAGAAAACAATACAGACTCTGGAAGATAATGCAAGTGATGCACTTGGATCCTGGAACTCTCCCAGAGCATTTTTAACAGCTCATGGACGGTCAAAAACACAGATTTTGAACAAATTGTGAAGGCCTTAGAAAAAGAACAAGATGTACCCCTTTGTGGATGGGAGCCCCATCGCCAAGCTTGGTTTCTCATATGGGAGGTAAACCCCCGATGCCATCTTTAAGATGGTCTTTCATTTTGAGGGACAGAATCCCTCTGAAGCTTTTTGTCACCGTTGGTGCCCAACGCTCTTCCTTGGGCTCTCCTGCTCAAACAGTCAATAGGACTGCTGGCGTTTTGTTTCTCATTTAGAGTCGGAAGAGTATACTAGTTTGATGATCATCCCCTTGTCTCCCATCGCTGAGCTGGTAAGCCATTTAATTTGCCTTCTGTATGGAAATGAAAGTGTGTGTGTGTGTGTGTGTGTGTGTGTGTGCGTGAAGTGCTCATGAGGTGTCTGTTCCTGCATTATTCCACCACTAATGGAATCTTCTGACCACTCACCTCTTGTCTTTCTGGGATTATCTTTTAAGTGGAGGAAGGGACTTCACAAATTATAACTAAAGCAAATCACGGGGCTTTCAGGGCACATACATCAGGCTTAGTAAATGAGCGAGTTACTCATTTATTATTGCTCCCTTGGCTATCAAGTCCTAATGGACTGCAACGAGCATTTTCCACTGGGCAGTGTATTGATTGTTTTCATGGAGAAAATGTGTGTGTGTTTCCTTTGAGGATCTCATTCTAGCTAGAGCTGCTTACAGAATTGTCCTTCCCTCCCCTGAATGGAAAATCAAATGAGGGCAACATGGAAGGCACCTGGAGCAGTAACTTGTACACTGCATTCACAGTACAATTGCTGCGGGATCACATAATGCCTATGAGTGTATGACCGATCCAAGGCATGGCGAAAGCAGCAAAAGCTTGGTCCTCCCGTTACATCAGGCAAATGAGCAAACACAGGCAGACTACGAAATACCCACACATGAGAGAGAAATCTCCACCTACCCACAAACCATCCATCATCACACTTTTCCATCACATCAATGACGTCACTCGCTCTGAGCTCCAGCTCATCTTCGTTCCTAGGAGTATAGTTATACAGAGCCTGAAACCTTAAACAGGACAAACGGGTTTGTTTAAAAAACATCTTTACTCCTTTGTTAAACTACAGACGATAGCACGATATGCATTTCATGTTAGCATTTTGAGTCTTATGAACATAAGCAGGCAGTCTAAGTCTTGGGGAGACATATGGCATAAGTAGAAGTATTCAGACTTTCATGGGAATTAGACCGCTCTGATAACTTTTCAAATATTCATGGAAGAGCATGAATTGGATAAACCACTGTAACATTTAAAAGTCAGATCTGCATTTCAGTTGGCTAGTGATATCATATGTATTATACAGACAGCAAACCACAGGACAGAATATCAAAGAGCTGTTTTAATGATTCAGCTACACAAAAATGAGAAGGAAGTCCAGTTTAACTAGCCCTCTTTAGAGGCAAAGCGTTCAGGCTGTCAAGTTGACTTCTCAAGTGATTCCACATGGAAATGTATAAACGATCTCAGATATAAGCCTTAGAGATCATTGCAGGGGAATTGCTGTGACGGGCATGAAAACAAACAAACATCACAGTTACAGTTCACAGATTGCATGAGTGTTTTCTGCAGATGTAGAACTTACATATCTGATGCAAGTCACCTGTATAGTTAACTGGCTCTTAGCTTACTCTGTGCTTACTTATCATTGAATCAATAAAACAGTAGATTGCAGACCAAATTTTTTTTTTAAATGGGTCCTGGAGAAATTATATTTCATGAAAAATTATAAAGAATTTGTTTAACAATATAAAGAATTAGTGATCAAAGATACTTTTCTTTTCCCCACCAGGACCCCTTGGAAATGTATGTTATGATGACACTGATTGGCAATGAATCTAGACACTGAATTTATGATAAGAAAATACTTTGAATTTGAATCAATATTATTAACATGGGTTGGCATTTTCAGAAAGTGAAGAATTCTTATAAAGTTGAAGACACAAAATCTAGTGGCCCAGAAGACCAGGGAATGTTTGATACACGGTTCATCAGAAAACTTACTAATACTGTGAGGAAGATTTTTGAGAACCCTTGAGAGTTTTCAAAATTATCCATGTTTTAAGAAGTTGTTAATATTGTATACTGTTGGGGAATGAGAATGATTTATTTCTCATTACTTTACTCATTTAGAAAGTTACACTTTGGTAGACCAAAACTCTTTCGTGAGCTCAAACATCGTATTGTGAATTACGGGACATGCTCCCTCAGTTCCCACTTTGTCTGTGAGAGCGCTTTTCCAGACCGGGGGACCTAGATAATGCTGGTCTCATGTGGGTCTGGGGAAAAGCTGGTCATGCGAGGTGCCCAGCACCCTCTGCTAGAAAACATTTTCCAAAGCCTGGGATTCCAACATTACAGATTTCTTTAGTATTGTGTCTCCTTTGCGAACGATTTTACCCACGTGGATTCTTTTAAAAATGGGCGTCTGAGGTTTTTCTGATAGCAGGGAGGGTAGAAAAGGTAGCAAGAATTCCTGAACACTGTCAGAAAAGACAGCGAGCTGTGGAGCACAAACCTGACCTGATGTTTAAGCTGATGTTTGCTTAGGGTTGGCCCTGGTTGAAGTAGTAAGACCACTTTGTTGTTAGCCAGGGTCTGGAGGCTGCTCAACTGAACAGATGGTATTCTTTGTATATGCAGGTGGGATGTGAGTTTAACATCAGATGGAAATATCCAGTTAGGGGAATGAACGGCATAGCCAGGGCCCTGTTTTTCCCCCTCCTAATTTCACATGGGAAGGAGACAGTCATTACTGGACGCTAACTCGCCCTGGGAGATACCAAGTCACTGACTGAACTTCTCAGGCATCATCCTCTCCCTGGGCATGTCTCCAACCACTCACGGAGATAGGCCTATCTATTTAAGGTCACAGTCCCCAGCTGCTAGCAGAATCTCAAGGTCCCCTGAGCTGAGAAACCCACAGGGGCACAAACTGCTCTTTCAGTTTGAAATGAGGAGAGCCAGCGTGCTTGCCAAACTTTACTTGCCAGTCTGATTTGAATGAGAACAAAAGATAAATAAAAAGAAATGAGGGAGTCTGACGGACTCCTAGAAAAGTCTTCTGGAAACGCTTCTAGCTCTGTTGGCTTTCAAAGCCAGGGCTGCGTGCAGGCAAGAAGAAATGTGACCGTTGCCCGGAGAGGGCTGTAGGTGAGATGCGATGCTGGTGATGACAGCATGCCTCTGAGAGAGAGCTGTCTTTCAAATAGGAAATCGTCTGAAACCAAACAGCATACTTCCTCGGAACGTGTGTAGAGACACAAAACAGGATGCTCCCACTCCCCACCCCCCCAACTGTTCTTTTTAAGCACACGAGATCAAATGACATCCCATGATGCCACCATGGAGGTTGTAATCAAGTAGAAACTGGATATAGAAGGTTTGGTAACGTCTAAAGTTAAAAGCGGGCTCTGTGGGTCTATAAACGCCCAGAGGACCACGGTTGGGAGTATTAAGTCCGTAACAGAGAGCATTTTTAAATTCACAAGCACCTGACAGACCATGTTGGTGACGCATTAGAACCTAAACAGCCCCGGAATGCATTCATTTAGTTGTAATTCCTCATGGGAGCCTACCATTGATTAAGTTCATAATCAAAACCTTCAGGTGACAAATTATATTTTAAAGTGTTTCAGTTAAGTGAAAATTTAAGTTGTTCTTACCACGACTCATTCCCCTACCATTGATACAGACTCTCTTCTCAGGCTGCACTTGGTGAGAGCCAGTCTCAGGTGAGAAGTGTTTTTTTGGGGGGACAAGCTTTTAGCTGAGAAGGTCTGTGAAGAGTGAGGATGAGAAGGGGGTGGACGGGCAGGAAGGCCCCCACCAGCCAGAGCCCATTGTACGTCTTCAGGTGAGTAAGGAGCTTCGTGGGAGAAAGGGGAGGCTGTCTACTCCTGTCAAGAGCTAGAGTTTCCTAACTCAGAATAGGTAGTGGGCAAATGGGCATTGGTGACCTCTGATTAGCTCTTGAAAGCAGACATGAAGCAGAACCATCATAGAAAACCGAGAACATTTTAAAGGCAATGTGTGACACCTGGAGGTGGATTGAATTTACAAAAGAAAAAAACAAAAACCAAACACAGTGTTTCAAAAACATGTTCACCGTCCTATGCAAAGTAAGCAGCATTTCACAAGACTGCTATTTTCAGAAGAGCATTCTAAGAATGCAGTTTGGGGATTATGTCCCTAATTTAGCACTTTGATTTTTCTTTGGTTCTTCATGACCCCGAATATGTGGAAAAACAACGTCAGAACATTTTGTGGGCATCTTGAAAGCTATGGATACTAAAATGTACATGACCAGTCAAGCAGAGGGGAGCCAGGCTTATAAATCTTAGGAATTACATTAGCCTTGGGAGACTTTCCAAGGCCGCCTCTGTAAAGCTCTGCTTTAGGAAACAAACACTCATGTTAGCATCTGTAAACCAGTGGGGATGATGCCAATTTCTCTTCATCTAGGGACCATGTTACTTTCCTTGAACGACTCCAGCTCTTCCACTTGCAAAGTTCTCCCTGCTTGGGCGCAGGGACCCTCTGCTGGGTGGATCAAGGTTCGTCTTGAAGGTAGAAGATAAGAAGAATACTTACGGTTCCCCCCCACCTTGAATGTTTTCATGAATGAACACAGGACGCGGTGGCTGAAATGAAATGATTTTCAATGTAATCAATGTTTCAACTGGCACTAATTAATAGATAATTGGGATAATGCAGGGTAACTTTTCTTGACACTTAATACTTCCTGTTATAAAAAACCAAGAGGAAGAAAAAACAGAAAGCCCAATAAAAGACTTCTCGGCAGGATTAATAATGAGAGTATTTTGAAGGGCGTTTGAAATAAAAACAACCAAGGTTCAAATGTTTTGAATGCATCTACAACCTAGTCTGCCCAGGCTTTACATAAAAGTTGGGGTTTAGTCCCATTGATTTTTCAAAGGCCAGGAATAAGCAAAGACGGGGATGCCACGCCAATGGATGGGAAGTGTCGGGAAGTGTAGACACCGTCATACAACCTGATTCTCTGGCATTTTGTCACACAGGCAGAGAAGAAATAACATGTAATGGAACAGCCAAGTAACCACATCCATTTTTAAAGATTGCTTCTTCACAAACAACATTCTCATATCCAGCACAGATGGAAATATCAATAGGCAGACATCCCATGCTACATTTGAATTAGCACTCTCCGTTCTCAATGCAGGGGGGGGAGGACGGGGGACACATGCATTTTTAAAATAGGGAAACAGAGAACTTTAAGGAGGCTGCAACGAACAATGTCCAGGGGAACATGTAACATTTTACCTTAGAAGAGAAATATTGGTAGAAATTTCCAGGGCACTGAACTCTCAAAAGAGTTTCCTTTCTTTTTAAACTAAGCATCAAGACCAGTATCTGGAATAGATACTTATAATATTGGAAATGACAAGCCTTAGCATCCCATATATCCACACAAAATTGCAAGGAAGGAAAAGTTAATACACTTGCTGAAAGTGCACTCAGGGTGCTTTATACCAAATGATTGAACTTCTTCTTTTAAAGGGGAAAATTCATTATAATTCACAACACATTTCAAAAGAATTCTCTTCTAAAATAGTAGCTGCCTAGTGAAATAAGCTACATTAGGTTTTGCATGGCAATTATTAAAAGAAACTCTTTGAGGACAAGTCAACTTGCTATTAGATTCATGCCCTTGGACCTGAGGACCAATTTCTGGACTCCCAGTTATGAGTGGATTACTGATCTGCTGCGGGCGGAGGTGTTTCCCTGCAAATTGTGCAGAGACATCCCACCTGCCCAAGCCTGGAGGGGATGTCTGGGATTCTCTCAGCCTGAATCTGTGATGTGCCCCTTCCTAAATTCTTTCTCTCATCCTTCCCACCCAGGCTGTCTGTCTAGCCCAAGAACATGAGGAACTTACATTACTAAAATTTAAACCGTTAGCTTATTAATTGGAAGTACTTAAAAAGCAATAGCTTCAGAAATCTCATCAATAGTATGGCAATAGGATACATAAACTGAAAATATGGCTTTTATGACTTAAGAGCTTGAAATAGGTGGCTCCTATACATCAATATAAAAGTACTACCAATGTATCTAATGTCAAAATGATAAAATATTTCATTTTTAGAATTATTAAGACTGAATTGTTCTCTAGTTACTGTTAAGGACATTTAATTTGATATAATAAGTACATTAAAAATACAAGAAGAGGTAAATTTAAGTTCCTATAAGCTTATATCCTATTACATTTCTTCATGTTCTCTTATTATATGTTTATGATTTTATGCTTAAGATATGTGTATTTTAAAGTAATTTTCCAATCTTGTTTCATTTTTTTATGACTACAGTATAATAATATTCCTTACATATGTATGTTTATCATCATTTTCTTAACAATTTCTCCATCTCTTTTTGAAATTAAGGCTGGTCTAATATTATGAGTTATAAATGACAATACAAACAAAGATCTTATTTTTCTCCATTTGATTCATTTCCCTAGAATATATTTCCAGGAGTAAAATTTCTGATCAAAAAAGTGTACATTGAAACTGCATGGTTTTTAAATAGTGTTTATCATTCCAAACATCGCATACTCACAGTTTACTTTAAAAAGCCCTCATATTCCATATTTCAAATCTTATACCAAGAGAACTACCATTCTTTTATAAAAACAAGTATAGCTCCACCCATTTACAAAGCATAATAAAGTGATAAACAAGACAAGGATGTTTGCTTTTAAAGAAAATGTTTTATAAAACAAATTTCATTTTGCTCCAAAAATGGTGTGCCGATTTCTAGATGGAATTCTAAGACAGTGCTGCGGGTTAGGCATTAGCCTTCTAGCTGCCAGATTGGTGGTTCAGACTCCCTCACGTCTCTGAAGGAGAAAGCCAAGATGGTCTACTTCTGGAAAGAGTTACCATCTCAGTTGACCCCCTAGAGGGTTGCTTTCAGATGTAAATGATCTGATGGCAGTGGGTTTGGAGTTTTTTAAAGAAATATTTTAAAAATTCAATTCACACGATGACATCCTAGTGTTTGCTAAACTGGTTGGTTGTATTTTATTGCTCCCTTATGTTAAAATATGGCTATTCTTACTGGCACTGTGTGCAGACGTGTGACAGAGTAGAACTGCCCCAAAGGGGTCCGAAGCTGTCCTCGTTAAGGGCACAAGATGCCAGGTCTTTCTCCCTGGAAGCTGCTGGCCTCTGACCACCAAATTGGCAGGTAGAAGCTGAGCATTCCACTGGTGCATCTTGCTGAGGGCTCCTAAAATATGGTTATAACTGCAAGAATAATGTCTTCATTAATATACACAATCAAAGTTTTAAATATGCACCTCACCTTTTAGTTATCATTACAATTCTACCAATTTAGTTCCTTCAACTTAACCCCTAGCATAAATCCTTGAAGTTTATTGCACCTTGAATGATGACAGAAACTGGAGTATTCCTATAAGCACATGGCTTCCTTAATTCCACACACCTGTGTCTCAAGCACCATGTTATTGGATGTACCAGCTAGTCTTGTCCTTCCTCTTAGCCTTCTTCCCTAATAAATCTATCTATCCCTCCTTCTTTCCTTCCTTCCTTCCTTCCTTCCTTCCTTCCTTCCTTCTCCTTTAAAATAAACCTGTCCCCCCCACCCCCTGCCAATTACCTATTCCTTCTACTGTTTACTCACATAGGCCAGAATTTATCACTGCTTTCATTAGTAGGGAAGTTGTATGTGAACTTTCCTAAACTTCCCTTGAACAGGAATAATATCCATATTAAAGTGATCAACTAGGAACCAGGTTCAAGGAAAGAGGACAAGTCACAGTCGATGAGCTATTTTCTTAGAACAATGTTTGGCCACCAGTGAAATCAGTAACATTACTAGTTATTTGTGAGGACATGTGTGTCATTCCTGTTTGGGCATTGACCTTGGAGCTGCCTCAATGGCCTTATTCCTAAAATAAAGTAAGTTGGACAAGATGATGAGTTTTGCCCCTTCAAGGAATCCACATTTTCACAAATACATTTCTGTTATGTAAAGGGTCCTGTCCAGGGCCAGCCTTATACACTCAGCTGCCAGAGAGCTGTGATGCCTGACATTTACTGGTTAGTTCTCCCGAGTCTCAGCTGTGTAAAAACAATGATGAGCGTAATTGTATTTCCTTTTGTGGCTCAGCAACAGAAACCCACAGATAATGAGTGATTTTCTAATAGCACGAATAGGAAAACAGAAGAACCAGAATGACTATTTTGACCCGCAATCTTTCGTGGAGACAAGAGTACGACAATGCGGGCAGTAGATGGCTCAGCTGGTGAAGATCATCACCCGCATCAAGCTCCTCACACACGTTTAGACTCTGTCCCCTGGTGGGGAGTGGGCACCAGTGGGCTTCTAGCATGCAAACCCACTAGTCACTCCACAGGCTTTCGTCATGCATTAGCGTCGACTTCATGGTAGGAAGCTTGGTTTTGATTTAGTATCATCAAGAAAATGATCTCAGGAGATGATCTTTGTCTTTCCCCTCTGGTATTATAACTAGGGCTTTGAATCAGCTGGGGATCTTGTTAAAAGGTAGGTCTGGTTCAGTAAGTCTGGGGTGGAAATGCAAATTCCCAGGTTGGGTTCAACCCTGGGTTAAAAGCCCTGGTTCCTAACTCCAGGTGCCCTTTCCACAAGGAGGAGCAGCCATGTACCTGCACCCCACTGCCACCTAATGGCCAGCAATGAAGGCAACATGGTCAAGTGACCAGGCCTTGGACCAGTTCTCACCAAGTCCTTCTAGCCCAGTGGTTCTCAACCTTCCTCATGCCGTGGCCCTTTCACACAGTTCCTCATGTGGTGGTGACCCCCCGCAACCATAACATTATTTTCGTTACTACTTCATAACTGTCATTTTGCTACTGTTATGAGTTGGGCGACCCCTGTGAAAGGGTCATTTGATCCCCAAAGGGTCTCGACGCACAGGTTGGGAACGGCTGCTCTAGCCTGACTTCATTTTAAAAGGATATTTTAAAGACTGCAGGATCAATGATGTGGGACAGATACCCATCCGTTTTCCTGACGACTTTTCCCCTTCCTGTGATTTA
This sequence comes from Echinops telfairi, assembly GCF_000313985.2. NCBI lineage: Eukaryota > Metazoa > Chordata > Mammalia > Afrosoricida > Tenrecidae > Echinops > Echinops telfairi. Next base: position 57,094,737 of record NW_022103906.1, on the reverse strand, counting down.
AACGCTTAGGAAGGAATCACTCTTTACTGGCGGGTATTTTAGTGGGTGCTCATTTCTTTTTGTAACTGAGTCGGAAGTGATGGCAGTGAGTTCTGGGTTCCACCCCCAAACACCCCCTGCCATGGCGAGTAGACTCGGACTTACAGTGACACCATATAAGCTGGACAGCTTTCCGGGAGCTGAGAGCCTCACGTTCCTCCTGTGGAGCAGCTGGTGGGTTTGAACTGCAGAACTTGCGGTTAGCAGTCCAATACCTACCTAGAGCACCATTATGGTGCCACCAGAGCTCCTTAATTACATGACTGGATATTTTGAGGAGTCATAACTTCTTAGCAGTTCTGTGATAAAACTAGGACAGTATACATTTGTGCCATTCAGATGGTTTGCAGGAACTGTGAACTGGAGTTTTTTTCATTTTTTTTTTCAAGTTAATACAGTCAGTGTGCTAGAAATTTTAAGGGAGAATTCTATCATGCTTTAATTTTTTTGTCCTTTTGATGAGCTTCCAGAGTGCAGTAAAAACTAGGAAATTGATGGCTATTTAGCTCTTTCTTGGGCGATACAACAATCTGCTCCTCCACCCCCACCCCCACGCACACTTTCACATTAAGGCATGGAAAATTTATGGATGAGGCTTACCAATGATAGGAACAACCTTTCATATTTTAACTCAGGGAGACCCTTTAGGGTAGTCTAAGAATCTCTGCTAATTGAGGAAGAGTCCTCTCTCAGCGGTTAACACATTTTTCTGCCTCGAGAACAAAATGAGGACTTATTGTGCCGAGAAGGAGCCCCAGGGAGCGGGGTGGTGGGGGTGGTGGTGGGGGGCACTCAGCAGCTCACCGCCAGGCCAGCAGTCGGAACCCACCTGGGAGTTCCACAGGAGACAAGACCTGGTGACCTGTTCCCAGAGAGATCACAGCGGAGGAAAACCCAGGTGGGAGGTCTAGGCTGTCTGTCATCTGGGGTTGTGGAATTCGACTTGATGGCTCACAACAACAACAGGCAAAGCAAAAACACACAGAACAACAAACACAGAGAAGTACCTAGGTTTTTAAAAAGCGGAGAAGGTCAACTTTGAACTGAAGCCCTCTAGAATTTGAAATGCAGAACCATGGCTATGTCACAGATGATTTAAGGGGAAGCCAGGCCTCCTGGAGCAGTGGGGAAAGGAATTTAGGCCAGCAATTCTCAACCTGGGGATCGAACGACTCTTTCATAGAGGTCACCTACGACCATCGGACAACACCTGTTTCCAGTGGTCTTAGGAACCCAGACACTGCTCCTCTCTTTCCAGGCAGCCCCCCCCCCCCCCCCCACACACACACACCTCTGGCAGATAAGCTGATCTGGTGAGAAAGCAGCTATCTTAACCTTCACACTGACGTTGACTTTTTACACTACTGTCCCAAAGTGTAGCAATGTAGTTTACTGTTGTTATATTAAGACTGTCACCCATGCTTCAAGACAAAGTTTCATTTATTTGTCATTAGAAATAAATATTTCACAATATAGAATTACGCATTGTTTTTGTGATGAATCACTATGCTTTAATGATCAATTTGTAACAATGAAAATACACCCTGCATAATCATATCATTGTGAATGAGGGGGAGTGCGGAGTGGGGACCCAAAGCCCATCTGTTGGCAACTGTACATCCCCTTACAGAAGGATCTCGGAGAGGAGACGAGACAGTCAGGGTGCAGTGTAGCAATGATGAAACATACAACTTTCCTCTAGTTCCTAAATGTTTCCTCCCCCCACCCACTATCACGATCCCAATTCTACCTTACAAATCTGGCTAGACCAGAGCATGTACACTGGTACAGAGAGGAACTGGAAACACAGGGAATCCAGGACAGGTGATCCCTTCAGGACCAGTGGTGTGAGTGGCGATACTGAGAGGGTGGAGGGAGGGTGTGGTAGAAAGGGGAACCGATTACAGGGATCTACATATAACCTCCTCCCTGGGGGACGGACAACAAAAAAGTGAGTGAAGGGAGACGTCGGACGGTGTATGATATAACAAAATAATAATTTATAAATTATCAAGGGTTCATGAGGGAGGTGGGAGCGGGGAGGGAGAGGGAAAATGAGGAGCTGATGCCAAGGGCTTACGTACGTGGAGAGCACATTTTATTATTTTTTTTGAGAGCAAATGTGAGAATGATGAGGGTAATGAATGTACAAATGTGCTTTATACAATTGATATATGTATGGATTGTGATAAGAGTTGTATGAGCCCCCAATAAAATGATTAAAAAAAATACATCCTGCATATCAGATATTTACACAATGATTCATAAGTAGCAACATTGCAGTTATGAAGTAGCAACGAAAATAATTTTATGATTGGGGGGGGTCACCACAACATGAGGAACTGTATGAAAGGGTCGCTGCATGAGGAAGGCTGAGAACCTATGACTTAGGCTGAGATGAGAATCCCCAAGGCCTTTGGCTGCATTCCTCAGACGGTCACGACTACTCAGGATCCGTTCGTGTAAAGGGCTGTGGCTGTGCGGCCTGCGGTGGCTAGAGGCAGCGTATGGCTGCATCCAGGCTACCTTGACCTGCAGGGTGCAGTCAGGAGCCACAGGCTGGGGCCTGGGTGGGGCTGGGGTGTCAGGTGAACCTAACACCCATCAGCAGAGCTACCTGGCATTTTGAAACATGGGTTGGGCGTTTCAAATGAAATAAACGGAATGACACAGAAGCAAACAGGACATTGCTGGAAGCGCTGTGAACTCAGTAATGTGATTGGCGAAGGTTGTGTTCTTCGCTTTAAAACCAAGTGGCTAGCGAGCAGCAATGTCCAGAGCCCAGGGTCACGCACACCGTTCTGCCTTAGTGCAGAAGTTGGCCATGTCTTTGGATCCGGGAGACCTCACTCACACAGAAGAGGGAGGACGCCCGTTGGCCAAAGACTGAGGATAAGAGGGGGGAGCGGAGCTGCCGTCATGGCTCCTGTGGGCTAGGGCACGGCAGCCCCCAGGAAGAGCCACCCGCTGAGAGGAGCAGGCCTAGGAAGTGTGCCAAGCGGGGAGGGAGGGTTCCGACCCTACCCTGTGGGAACTGCTGAGCGCTCGGACAGGTGAGCCACAGGGCCTCCTAGCCGTCCCTGGGCTGCGCGGAGGCTTACCCAGGACAGATAGCTCTCTCTTAAAGTCATCCTAGAAAAGCCCGAGAAGTTAGTTAAGATCTGCATGTTGGAGCCCTTGGGGAGGGGAGTGTGTCCCCCCCCCACCCCATGCACACACGGCATGCCAAACCCCGGGTTGCCTCCCCCCCACTGCACCCCAGTTTCTCACCACAGGCCCCACATAAAAGGAGTTCTAAAAGGGAGCTCGCCTAGCGAGGATGTTAAGAGGGCAATGCAAATGTCAAAAAGCACACACCAGAATTGCTACCGGTTAGTAGATTGCTTAAGAATTGGGTTT
>NW_022103906.1:57064308-57090400 GCF_000313985.2 Echinops telfairi | reverse complement strand
TAACCTTTGATTAGCAGTTGAGTGTGTTAACTATGTACCCTACCCAGGGTCTCCCTAATGGTATGCTTCATATCAGCAAAGCTGCCAGCCTGCAAATCCCAGAGATGGGAGCGTTGTCAACTGCCACAAAAGCAGCGTGGTTCCTGCACCCTTATCCATTGATTTGTTTTGAGGAAGACTATGGCCCTCAATGCCTCAGGCTTGGCCAAACCTGCCGATGGACAGGTGTTGAGAGGCAAGGAGACCACTATGAAGTGACAGAGAATCATGGCCACAAAGCCTTTGAATGGATGGTGCTCATGCTCAACTTAGAACAAGGAGTCCTTGTTATTCCGATTCAGAACTTCGTTCATTTTCCTCCTCAGCCAGGTCATGGCTGGTATGGCCATATTCCTTTGCAAAAATTTAGGGGTGATCTGTCATGGATCATATCAAAAGGTTCAGGACAGAGGAGAAGGAAAATGTGGAACAAAATTTAAAATCATGAAAAAAGACCAGGCATACTGGTCTGGATAGAGGCTCATGGGACCCCAGCAACTGTGGCCTGTAGTCACCTTTCAGGTCTGGGGCTTAATTTTCAGCCACACAATAGAGAGGTCTAGAGGGGAAACAGTCTTAGAATAATCACCTCTTTCCGATCCAAGGGGCAGCCTTGACCTAAAGGCACCAAGTTCAGTAGCATTAGGAAAGAAGGAAGAGCAGAGGGAGGCAACAGGGAGGCAGGGATGGCACATTGGGTGCTGGGTGCTGAGTGAGAGGACCCAACTGTGAAAGGCAACATTGATGACCTGCTCTGTAAACCTTCACCCAGGCACAATGAAAAGTTAACAACAATAATAATATTAATAATTGGGGCGGGAGGCCAGGCTAATGATGTTAAAAGTTGGCAGAAAGTATTCCAATAGCTTTTCAGACCTTGTGAGTTGGCACAAATCTCAAAAATGCACATCCATATTCTTCAGCGCCTCTGAAGACATGCAGTAAACCACGCTCAAGATGCAGTTACCTTTAATTTTGGTGAACACATCTCCTGCTGGTGAGAGTACTTAGGGAGGAGAGGAGGTAAGTGGGGCGGGGTGAGTTGAGAAAGCGTCCAGAGCAGGTCAGAGACAGGGGCGGAGGGAGAAGGAAATGGAGGGGCGGAAGGCAGGTGTCTGGGAAACAGTGCGAATTAAGTGACGGTGGCTTCAACATTGAGGAAGGACAGGTGCGATTATCTTGTGGTCAGATGAAGTTCATGGTCCTTAGCAACTATCCCCGAAATGTAAATCATGTCGAAGTTACCAAACACCCCAGGAAGTGATATTTCTCACAAAAGCAATAAACTTTGCTTTTTAATTTGCTTAGAAATTCCCAATGAGTTGGTTAAATTTGTCTGATCTAGTGCCTGTAATACACTCTACACTTTCATGAGAGATCTCTCTGGTGACTCGTTCTGAACGTGAAGGACAGAAAGAGTCTTTAACCCAGCAATAGCTATTGGTAATTTATTAGTAAAGCAGGTTGATAAAGAGCCAGCTTCCAACAGGGGTACAGAAGTTAAGGAACTGACTACAGAACTCCACACTACTGCTGTGGACCAAACTGCTTGCCCAATCCCCCTTTAAAGAACAGTTAAAGTGAAGGGGAAATCAATGATTAAATAGTTGCCTAGAAACTGATCTTCACTGTTACATATGTTTTGTGTGTGTGTGCACATGCATGCATGCGTGCTTACACACAGGCAAACAAGGCTGGCTTCTTTATCCAGGTGGCTTTTTCTCTGCTGCTTGAGAAGCCACCCAAGCCTCATGGGCCCTGACCATTGTTGAACCCTAAGGACACCCTTCACTCTGAGAGTTACAAACACTTTTTGCGTGTCAGGTTTGGCAATAGAAGCGCCCTGGCAGAGACGGCTTTGCCAAGTGCCACACCAGAGTCATCCCTTTTGTGTCCTGCCTTCCATGCTCGCCAGCCATCAGACTGGCCTTTGATTTATAATCCTTGCAAAATCATGATGCTGCTTTTAAAAAGTGAAGGTTCTAAGTTACAGATTCAAGGGTTTTCTCCTTCATTGATGAAAACCATTGTCCAAGGCTCTTTGTGGGACAAAGATCTGGGGTCCCAATTCCTAACAACGTAGCGACTTGAAGAAAATGATCTCAGAAGAGCCCCGAGGGTCCAAGAGTACTAGTTTTCTCTCTCTCCTTCCTCTCCCCCACCTCTTCCCTTTCTGTCTCTCTCTCCTTCTCCCTCCCCAACCTCCCTTGCTGCCATTATAGCAGATGTATGGGGCGTGACTTCCTCAGCCTACCATTGGGCTCATCTCCCTGAGGGTAAAGCAGTAGAGACAGGCAGGTCTTGGAACAGTGTCTGACAGTAAAAGCTCAAAGAATAGCTTTCATCACTCATGTTGGGAACTTAGCAAAGCTATATAAATTGTAATTGTTTTACATGAAATTTTAGCCATGAAAGGTAATGGGATTATATCATATATTTATGTCATCATATTAAAAGTTTCCATACAGTCTTCTCCACCTGTAACTTATACAGTGCTTGTGCGTCTATAAAGCAATCTTCTAAAGCAATGTCAAATGGATATTTAGTAAACGCGATTCACTACACTACTTCATCAGGGTAAGACCGGTTAGTTCCACAGCAATTGGGCAGGATTAAAATACCTCATTACTGGCTTGTGCTGGGTTGCAGTCTTCTTGAGACACCCCAGGGTCTGTGGAGGTGGCTACTGGGTGTTTTAAAGAATCCGTTTCCCCCTCATCTTCCTCTTCGTCAATGCGCAGGGTTGTTGTCCCCTCTGTGTCATTGTGGCCAAACCACAGCAGATCTGGCTCGTGAGACCCCGACGGTCTTCTTCGGATGCCTGACATCACCCCCTCACGGATTTCCTCGTCTTCCTCTCCAATCACAGGGAGGGTTCGGGACAAGAGACCCACACTGGTGCGTGCGGAGCCAACAAACTTATCACCTAGGACTTCAGGCGTCTTGACAGGATCTGCAAAACCCCTTCTCGTTGCGTGCAGATCGGCAAACATCTTTTGAATGGTCTTTCCGTGATCCGGGAGCGGTGCTGCCTCACATGGCAGGGCTGGGGCTGCGGCCACACCCACGCGTGAGGAAGCTGGCAGAGGGCAAGGCGATTCCGAGCGTGGAGACGCTGGCAGTAAGGAGAGGAGGGACGAAGGTTCCTCCTTGATTTCAAGGATGACATCCTCTCCGGAGTTTGGTGTGGGCTGGTCAGCTGGGAAGGTTAAAGCACTCAGCTTCTCTAATTCAGCCAAGAAGTTGTCTGGAAAAGGAAGTGGTGTTGGGGCCAGAGGCCTCGGTAGTGGACAGACAGCTGTCAATGGCAGCCATCCGCGGGCGATTCCCGGGTGAGCTCCGTCCCCTGGGCCAGGTGAGGTTTTGTGCATGGGGGGCGGGCATGGTTCACTCGATGCCAACTTAGAGTGAAGTCGTGATGATGAAAGAGAAGAAATAAATGGCCAAGAAAGCATCAGAATACACAGAGAGGAATGGTAGTGAAAATGAAAAATAGTTTAAGCTTGAAGATATTTTGCTGACTTCGAATACATAAGGTCATTAGCACCTTAATTGGAGAAGTTATTCAGAGAAACGCTTCTAGCTTTTGGATGGGGTCGTCAATGTCGAATGACCAGATGAGCTGGATCACGGCGATTACTGAGACAAAACCCTGAGAGATCTAATTTAATCGTCTGCCCCCCTTAAACTCAAGTTCCACACACCAATTCATTACAGCATAGATGACTCTGGGCCCATGGGTACAGAGAAAATTAATAGCTGTGCTTTTTATTGCCCGGATTTGGTTACTATTGGTTACTACTTGCTGTGGTAGCACCAATTCTTTGCAGCTGTCATGAATTTTAACCGTATGTTTGTAAGGTGATTGTAACATATGGTCTAAAATATGTTAGAGAATTTTACAGTGACAAAATGAACAAGTTCTGAAGATTTTCTTTTTAAAGAACAGAAATCTATGATCAGAAGGAAAGTGAACTTTGACAACTGCCACTTCAAAGTTAAAAATATTAAAGAAAATGTTAACGTAGCGAGGAAACATAATGATGTCAATGGGCCTAAACATCTGCTAAGATGCCCATTCACTATTTGATTTAATTTATGAAGCATAATCTCCTAAAATAAAAATAGGATTCTATACATGTTACTATTATTGATATATTTTGGAACTGTTAGTCAAAATGGTAAATTTATGCAAGTCCATTAAAAGTGGTTCTAGAAATACCCTAGTAATGTTCTAACAGGTCTATGTCATGTTGCCGGATTAGAAAGAATGTTACATGTTTTACACACAAAGGACTTGAGAGATTGATGAATGACTTAGGCTTGAAAAGAAAAAAATAATCATCAAGAAGGAATTTAGTCGATTGTTTGGGATGCTATTTTGCACACGTGGTAAAGACTCCTTGGCTCTTAGGTACATCACTGCACTAAAGAGGACATTAGTGCATACCTCATCTGACTTTTAACATCTGTGTTAAAAGAACAAGACATTGGATTTACTTAGCTGTGTTGTTTTTTCTTTAAGTAGTATGTCATCATGCCACAGGATACAATGTCACAGAGTGTCACAAAGCTCATTTGAATATCTGAATACAGATTATGGACTAAAGGTTGCTTATAACTTGATAGGAAGGGAGGCTGTGCCATTTTTTTTTTTTTACACTGGTTTGAGACGCTTCTTAGCAAACCCTGAGATGTGACTTTGGTAACCAGTTAGAAATTATCCATGTCTCATTTGGAAGTCTAGAGAATTTTTCTTGTTGGCTAGAGTTCTATGTTTTATAACACAAAGTTTTTGTTTTGTGGATTTTGAAGTCCGTGGAATAGGCAAGTATTCACGATGATTACTTTTTCATTTTCCATTTAAGCCATGGGCAGGTGTGTTGTGTGGATGAAGAAGGAAGATTTTAAGGTCTGATAGCTTCATTAGTATGACTATCACTCTTACTACCTGCAGCTACTATACTATACTATACTATACTATACTATACTATACTATACTACTCCTCTCGCACCAGGACCACTGTTGTCACCAATGTACCTGTGAGCAGGTCCAAAGCACTCAGTTGTATGATGAACTTGTATTTACTGAAGGCCACAGTAACTATTCAGTAATGCTTTATCACCGAAAGGTGTACCTGTAACACTAAAATTATAAAATGACTTTCTTCCAAAAGCAGTAGAATTGGATTTTACTGTGCTATAAAAATAGAAGGATCAGCTACGGTTCAATTGACGCCCGAGTTTCCTCTAACACAGAGATCAAGAAACACGATGATGGAATGCCAAAGTGAGTCACAAATCATTTCAGGAGCTCCTTCTGCTGTTAGCAAATACCGCTAAAAAACAGGATACGTAGAAGTGGGAAACTTTTAGATGTCACCCTTTAGAAAGTACATGTAGATAAAAAATAATTAGGTTTAATGCTATTAGGAAGGATTGGCCTTTCAGTGGGAATTATGAGTTGGGATAGAAACTTTCCCCCAAAATGACAGATTTAAATTTTTTGACTAAGTCTTTTAGTAACTAGTAACTTTTACCCAAAAATTATAGATTTAAGTGTTTTTTTGACATGTTTTCCTCCAACAGTGATCATAAAACTAATTCAATACGTCTCACATGTATACATTTCTCTATACAATCCCAAATCTGCTATTATAAGAAAAAAATCTGGGAAACTGAATATACAGGTAAGTTAGATGTATTTTAACTTATATTTTAAAAGATCATAACTAAAATATTCTAATGCCCTACTTAAACTTTTTTTTAAACTTACAGTTCCATATTTTTGAGGTCAATTAAAATGAGAAAGAAATCCCTAAATTCCATCCATAGAGAGAACAGATAGAGTCTAATTCAACAGAGAATTAAGAAAAAATTCACATTGCGAGTACAGAATGTAGAATGGCTGATTCTAATCAACCAATTAAAGAAACAAAGTTCTTTTCAAAAGGATATTGAAAAGAATGATTCTCTTTAGCTACGAACTGAAATGGGACAGATGAACTGGTGGATTACTGTCCTAAAAGTAATCATTTTGAGAGCTTTTAGTAACTCATGGCTTTTTCATTCAAATGAACAAACAACTGACTTAAAGATCTCCATTCAAAACTTTCGCTTTAGCTCCCCCTTTATATAAAGAATACTGTGACTTTTCTGGAATTTTATCACTCTAATGTGTCATTGAGCTATCCCATTGTGTCTAAAAATATCTTCAGAAAAGAACCAAGCTCCAGAAGAAATATCAAGTATTCAAAAAGAAATCATCCATCCAGAAGCACATATATATATATATATATATATATATATATATATATATATATACACACACATATATATATCATAAAAGTGTTTTGTGTAACTAATAGTTTTTATTTCTTTTTACAAAGTTTATCACGAAAATGAAATTAGTAAAATCAAGCATTTAATTTCTATTCTAGTGCCAACTGATGAAAAATAAAATTGCATTTCCATGATAGGGTACTCACACATTAAGTAAGATAAAAGTCCTTTTCTTTGCCATAGAAAATGGGGAGCTAGTCTAATGCAGTAAAACCATATACTGGTGATCTTACTACAAATCTCAAAGTTAATAATAAAATGGTAGACTAGCTTCTTACCTTGTTTGAACTTAAGCTGTGAATTCTATCACTAGAGTAGCTGTGGGGTATTGGAGGCTCCGGGTAGTCCTCAGCACCTTGTGTTGTGTTCTTTTTGACAACTTCTACGTAGGAGACAGGGAAGATGCCTTGCCTGTTGGTTCCTGGAACTTTACCTTCATACCAGTTCTGGTCGACTCTTTTAAGAAGAATAACTCTATCGCCCTATAATGAAGATTAAGAATATGCATTATAAACAGAGAAGTAATAACCTACAAAATAGAGTTCCCAATGGTTTCTAACATACACTATCCCCTCCCCCCCTTCATTTGGGAAAGGTCTTATAACTCCACTTGTTGAATCAAAGGAATGCATGTAAGGTTTCTGAATGTATGTTCAAAGGACAGATCATTAACATATATACAATGCATTCATCCATTCACAGAACACAGGGAGACTTGGCTAATTGCGGATGGGCTTATACATATTCAAGCTGGGGCTGTGTGAATTGACTTGTGGAAGCTGTCTGAAAATGGAAATGGTTGAGCAGGAAATGCCTCAATGACAGAATTTTATCACTAATAGATTTAAGGACGTGGCCTTTTTTTGGAAGAACTCCAGAAAAGTGCATCCCCGTTTACTGTGATGGTGTGACTACAATGTGTTTCAGAAATCAACCTGCAGAAGGGAAGAGGTTGGACAGCCCATCATTACTCTGTTTACTTTGCTGACGCCCACCGGATGGGCGGGGAAGCAAAGATGTCACTTGTGTTCATCCATACTCGGGGCCAGGTTGCACATCTAGCTGACCTGCCCCAGCACGGTGCGACCCCAGCATCTATTGTGATGATTTGGTAGTTGTGTCAAATGGACCACTGCATTTCTGAGCAGCACTCCTGACTTTTGTCCTAATAGAACAGTCTACAGTTCCTATTTCTACTACCTGCAGGAGTTACTCCAGTGTGGTATGTACGGCCCAGTGTCAATTTTAACTCAAAATCACACGTGACCCAGAAATCAATAAGCACAATGGGGTTAAGCATCAAAAACTCTGCAGCTGCTTTCAGAAGGTGATGCGAAGTTCAGACCGAGGCACCAACAGGGTGGTGGAGGTGGTCCACTATCAGGAACTTCAGCACATTCAAGGGTAGCATTGACACACCTGGCTGCTTTTGTAAACATACTGGGAAGTTTATTTAGCCTGTCCCACCACCACTGAGCAGAGCACACTGAAGAAAAGCGAGTCTCTCTAAAGTTGACGGTGCATGACCTTTCTCTACAGCACGCCAAGACCCGCTTGTTGCAACAATTTGGTAGCTGCAATGTCTATGTCAAGTATGAAACGTGAGGCGGTCAAATACTGCGTGGCTGTTGGCTGAGGGGGTGCTGGTGCCTGAAGGTAGAATTGAGTCCGTGCTTGATGCGGACGTAGGCCTAGAAGGTGGGGAATGAGAAGGAGGGTCTATCAAGGCCGGAACAGTGGTATTTCCCTCACCACACCGGGCGAAGGACTGCACAGGGAAGATACTGGGACTACTGAATATTATGATCTGTCTGGGATGTGTGCAGACAATGTTGTTATCTAAGCCCCATACATTTTAGCAAATCATAATAAATAATAGTAAGTTGCTCAGTCATTCTCAACTGTGCGAATTAGCAAGTCGAAGGAGTCCCTTTTGGCATTAAGAGGTGATATGGAATCAGAAGGGTCTCTGCTGGAATGGGGGTCACTCCTGCTGCCTCGGGGAGGCCGACGGAGGGCACAGCCCCGCTCTCAGGGCTGCTCCACGCGGACGCATCGTCAGGACCTCTCAGAGCCATTCCTTGATTCGGAGATAAGTTGAATGTCAGCAAGGAGACTATCATTTAAATTTTTTTTGAATAATAAGGTAGCAGAATGATATTTTGATGTACATCAAAGGGCTTTCCCTTTTGATGCTTCCACGGATATCCACTCCAGTTGCTGTGGCGTCATCCCTGACTCCTGACAGCCCGCGTGTGTCGCGTCAGAGTGGAACTGTGCGTCACAGTGTTGCCAATGACTTATTTTTGGCTTTGTTTTCTCCCTTTTTGCAAAGGAGATCACTGGGTTCTTCATGCTCAGGGGGCTCTGGGTGGACTTGAACCTCCCAGTGTGCTTCGCAGCCAAGCACATTGACCACTGGCCCCACCGCTCCTCCCCACAGACACCTCTTTGGCATTTTGCTGGAGGGATCCTTTAGGATGGAGAGTGTTAAAGCCAGCCTCCTGTTTCCAGGATAAGCCACAGGCAGAAATTCTCTCAGGGCAATTTTGTGCATCCCCACTTGCAGTCCCACATCAAGAGAACCGTGCTCTGCAAAGACATGGGCAGGTAGTTCATAGCTCCTCAGCTCTGCATACGGAGTCCTTTGCTGCAAAGGGGGGAACCCAGTAATACCGAAGGAAGGAAAAAATGTGCTTCCGTTTTGAACCTACCCAACCTTTCCAGGGCAACAGCTTGGGAGATGGTTGTGTTACCTTTCTCAGAGATAACTCCACATTTGTGTCTGCGTTGAAGTTGTATTTGGCTACCGCTTCTCCGATTTCTCCAGGCTGTGCTGGGGGAGGTGGTCTCGCAGGCTGGGCTTTCTCAGGAGGTGTGAGTTTCTAGCAAAGAAAGCAGTTCTTAATTCTAGACTCGGTGGTACCCTTTGAAATGACCACCCAAGAGGGTCAAGGAAACGGCTTACCTCCACGTAGGAGATAGGAAAGATGCCCACTCTCCCGTAGTGCTCTCCCTCGTACCAATTCTGATCAATTTTCCTGAGGATGTAGACAGTATCTCCTTTCTTAAATGACAGCTCCCTGCAAGAGACATGCTTAAAGAGTCATCTGCTTGATGCATAGCAATTAATCTTAATTAACCTGCGCCCCATTTTTTATTTGGAAACATTGCATCTCAGAATAAAAGAACAATACAAAACTCCTCTGCGCATTTAAATCGATGTTTTGCTTACAACTTCCCAGGCTTTACTTGTAACAATGCAATTTTAGAAATGATTTCAAAAAAGGGTAACTGTAAACATTACATTGACTATAAACCAAAGGCAGATTCATATGAAATGTAAAGCAGGGTACAGGCTATTGCTCTCTGGTCACTGGTTTGTAAAAGAGGGACTTTGAAGGTGGCAAAATGATGGCTGGTTCTGCCCCTATCACCCACCCCCAGGCCCCACCCCTCCCTCCCACTTTTTGTCCTGAGGCTAGTTCCAAACCTAACCACACACATTGTCATTCGCTGATTCCAACCCATAGCAATTCTAAGGGTAGAACTGCTTCTTGGGGCTGTGAAACTTTAAATCCTTATGGGAGCAGAAAGCCTCATCTTTCTCCCACAGAGCGGCTGTGGGGTTCAAACCACAGACTTTGTCATTAGCAGCTCAGTGTGTAGGCTACAATGCAACAAGGGCTCTTTCTATCTCTCAAGCCCTCTCCTTCTGATAGCAGACAGCAGTCAGGCTCAGAAATGCCAACACTAGAAAAATTATTAGTTATGGATCCTTGAAGATGGTTGACAGGTATTTCAAGAAACCATCTAGATAGGAACTTTATTTTGTGCAATACAAAAAAAATCTCATACTTTTCAACAGAGCACAAAAATAGACATGCTTTAAATGCCAAGACAGATGCACACTGCTTGTTAACTTCTTGTGTCTTCTGTTTGTTTCAAATTAAAATGCTGTGAAAGCACTGTGTTTTCCCAGTTTGGCTGTTTCTGAAGAAGACAGCAGGCCTTTGGATGACTATACATGATATCGTAACTCATAAGAACACTACTCTTATTGAAAAATTCATGACCAAATTCTCCCCTGCTCTACGTCAGTTTTGATAGCTTCCTCAACCTGCAATTGTGTCTGTGCCTGATTTGACTCCACTGCCATTCTTTGTAGGAGGACTTAATTTAGACCCTTTCCCAGAGCTCCCAGTTCTTACATAATGTCTTCCTTTCCTGAACCTTCTCCACTGTTTACTTTAGAATCTTACGTTGAATCATTTACCAGTGCAGAATATGCAATGGAGACAGTATTCATATCAGATATAGCATGTCTCATATTGATTGGAAAACTGTAGCACAGGAAAAAAATCAGTTGTTATTCCAGTTGATTCCGACTCATGTCAACTCCTTATCTTTCCGAGTAGAACTGTACTCCAAAGGGCGGTTGCCAGACCTCTCTTCTGAGGTACCTCTAGATGGATTTGAACTGGTGACCTATGGATTCGGAGCCATGTGCTCGATCCTTTGCTACCCAGGGACTCCTGTTGTGCATTCAGACGAGCTAAAATTTTCACAATGAAAGTGCATTAACTTTTCAGTTACCCTAAGCCCCTAGTGGCAAGGTTGGGTAAATGCTAGACTGTTAAATGCAAGTTTCATGGTTCAAACCCACCAGCAACCCTGAGGGAGAAAGATGAGGATCTCTGCTCCCATAGAGATTTACAAAGCCTCAGAAACCGTATATAGGGTCTCTATGAGTGGGAACAACTCTATGCCAGTGGTTTGGCTTAGGTTAAAGGCAAAGAGATTCCCTGGTAGTGCCGTGCTTAAAGAGCTCTGTTGCTAACTGATAGACTGGTAGATCCAGCCCTGCAGCCCTCAAGGGGATGGAGACCCAGCAGTCTGCCTCCAAGAAAGATGTACAGCCCTGAAAGCCCATGGGCATGTCCACCCTGTCCTCTAGAGTTCCAACGAGGAGTTGCAATCGACTCCACAGTGAGTTAGGGCAAATGCCTGACTTAAAAAACTCAATATAAAACAAAGCAAAGCAAAGTTTTGTAATCCAAAATAGTTTTACTTGCTCTGGGTATATTTTGTGTTGGGAAATGAGAAGAGGTTTATTATTTGTGGCTATGTAAATTAGAGATGATTAATATTTTTTCCCTTTCAAATATGAAAAGCATCCTTTCCATTTGTATCAGATTACGTTGAACATTTTGAGGTCATTCAGAGAAAGGAAAATAATCTTACTCTTCAACTTTCAAAGCTGTGGCCCCCTCACCTCAGAGGTAGAAGAATTTCTAAGTGCCCTAAGTTAATACATTTGCTTTTATAGATTATTACTATTATTTTCATTTAGGACAGTA
Source organism: Echinops telfairi (assembly GCF_000313985.2). Lineage (NCBI taxonomy): Eukaryota > Metazoa > Chordata > Mammalia > Afrosoricida > Tenrecidae > Echinops > Echinops telfairi. The sequence continues at coordinate 57,078,659 of NW_022103906.1, read as the reverse complement.
GCATTTTGAAGATGATATTTTATCACTTTATCTTATTTAAAAATTAGGATCTTATGCTTACTAAAACTGCATGAATTAAATGAAATTTTGTGTTTGGTAAAGGAAATAGCTTTTAAAGCAGGCAGGCATTGAAAACAAATACACCTTCTCATATTCACAAGGTGTTAGGTGCGAAAAGCCTTTACAGCTAACTAAGTATTAAGTGAAATGCATTTTCAAAATGTGGCTTTGGCTTGCAGTCCTTTAAAGCTTCCTAAAATGCCCATCATCCTGAGATTTTTGTGTGTGTCCAATACACAACTCCACTGAGGGTGATGAGCAACAGCGATTCGCATCTCCGAAAGAAAACATCCGAAAGGGAAGAAAAAACGTCATTAAGTTAAAATGAGAAGGATGCATTTACGATCTGAGGGAAACAGGTTTCCGTGACAGTGGTCGAATCTCCTTCCCTGAAGGCTGGAACAGGGAAGATTTTGGGGGTAGTTGTTGGTTTAGAAAGATTTAGCGGTGAACTTTGTGATACCTGGCAAGAGGTGGCCAGAACCTTCTGGGAGGCTGTGCCGCCTGCCCTGCCCTGCAGGCGTGGGGCCTGAGGGGGAAGGGCTTAGTATTGGGAATCGACGGACCCCAGGGAGGCCAGCCACCCCCTGTCCATGGCTTCATCTCTCTGCTCCAAGCGTGGTTTTGATTGAGGCGTCCCAAAAGTCCTGTGAGCCCTGGGCGCACATCCGCCTTGCCGTTTCTTACACCTGCCGTTGCTCAGAGTTCCGTGCACTGAAGCGAGCTTTTGAGTGATGGCGCAGAGGGCGCGGCCGGGCCGTGTTGTGTTAGGGGCCTGCGATGTACCTTCTGCACGTCCAGAGGACGTGGCTTAGCGCGGGAATGAGCAACCACAGCGCGATTGCTTCTCTGCCTCCCGAAGAAGACAAAGGCTTTTCTTAGACTCACAGCCATGAGTCACGTCTTCATTTCTAAATAGCATTGTTTTTTGCACTTATTTCAGTAGCATTACTAGATTCTACTGAGTTTAGGTTTTTAGCTGTGTCCCCCTCCCCACATCCCCACCCCTTTCCCTGCCCGGTGGAATTATTCATGCATTTAAATTTTGATTAATGAAAGGTTTTCTTGTAAGACGTATTAGTTTAAACGGGACAACATCATTAGTGTCCATTTAGAAGGAAGCTGATTGAGATTTTGGAGTGCACGATGTGTGGATTATATGCCAATAAAATGGTAAAAAAATAATAATATGAGGATTCTAATTGTTTTTTGTTTTTGTTTTTAAAGGAGGAAACCAATATCCCGAGCCCTGATGGAGATGAGAGTTTCTTAGAGAAGGTTGATGCACACGGACTACTACCGGTCTGGAAGGTTCTCTCCCACGCAAGACGGCTCGCGCGGTTGGGACCTTAGCCGAGCGCGTAGTTAGTAGATGGGCTCTTAAAGACCGGAGGAGGAGGAGGGGTCTGAAAGCACCCACGTCAAAAGACCGTGGGATGAGAGAGGATATTGGCGGGGAACCTCTGAGCTCGGACTGTGGGCACCGGATATTTTACTGTGGGACCCTTGGTGGGCAGCGTCCTGGTCCTCACGCCACAAGCAGTGCTTGATGTTGGCGGGTAAGTAACTGTCGGCTTCCCCGTGAGTGTGAACCGGTCCCTGACAGCTAATTTCCACTCCATGCTTGATAGGAGAAATCCTAGCCTTTGAACTCATTGCACACAAATACCTTCAATGAAAATTTAAATGTAACATGTCCCAAGTAAACTCAAAATGAAAATAAAATTAGCGCTATGCCAATTAATCTTGAAGGATCTATTTCATTAGAGCATATTGTGGAATTGGGAAGTGGGTCTTATTGAGAGCCCCTCCCGCTGCAGTATTCCTCTCTGGAAATGTCACTGAAGCATCGATGGCCAGTTTAATCACGCAAGGACAACTATCTTACTTACTTAGATGTCTGAGCCTTAAAATCATAGACAGCTGTTGCAGGCAGTTTCTAAAAAAGAAGGGAAACAATTAGCTTGGACCTTAAAATTTGGTTTTCCTACCCCCCGCACCAGGGGAAAAAAAGTACCATTTCACAAAAATTAAAGGTAACTAATAACTCAAGGCATGATTAAATGTACGTAATTTAAATCTTGTCTACAATTTGCATATAAGTTAGTTGGTTTTGCATTTAGATATTTTAATCTAGCCCAAGGATAAAAATAGAACAACAGAGACGATCTATCCGCTACAGCTATTGAATATCATAGTTCATGTTAGAAACTGGGGTAGGTGAATACCATGTAGGGGAGCGAAACACCTGCAGAGGATTTTCTCCTAGGTGTAATTCTGGCACTAACAAAAGCCTCTCCTGGGATAACTGCGGGGGGCCAGTTACTCTACTTTCTCTCCTTTGGCACAATCCCTCCTCCTGAATCATGACAAACAGACCGGACACTGCTAAGGTTCTCACCCCCTTTGCTAAACACACATTAAAACCTTAGCAAAGAAACACTAGTCCACTTGTCATTGGGAGCCCAGTTGCTGGCCAAGGTGTAGGTGTGATCTTGCATTCATTCCCCAGAGGCTTCAGGAATTCTTCAGCACGTGGCGACCAGCTGCTGGAAATTTAGTCATGATGTGAGGGACCTGTGCCCACTGGGAATCAGGGGAGCCCACAGATTGCCTGTGCCCTCTGGCAACCACACCATATTATGCTCCTCCCTTCAGAAAAGCTCTCCGCCCTCTTCTGGTGAATCTTAGGAAACCAGGACCAAACCGAACCTCATCCCTGATTTATTCGTGGTTCTTCAGGCACTGGGCTCTCTCAGGCCCCGTGGGGAACCTCGCGGTGTGTCTTTGAGTCCATCACACCTTTGTGGTAGGAGAACGCTAACCCTGCTTCTGGGGCTAAGGACGAAGAGCAAGGATTGGTGTCATGGAGAGCTGGCGGGTTAGCAGATCTTTGGGCCTCCGTTGTCAAACGTGCGCCAGAAAATATTAGATGGAATTTTTATTGGTTTGCAACCTTGTTGATCCAGAGCTGTCCTCTAGGACATTGGAGCAGACATTTTTACAGCCCCACCGCCTCTTCTGGTGAGGTGGCTTAGCTTAGGATGTTACGGACACAACCATTAACTCATGGAGAGACCACAGAGCCCAAACTGGGTCACAACTGGGGCAAATGTGGGGCTAGGGTCAGTGTGAAAACTCTTTTGCACCCAGCCCTTAGCTTCCAGGGTGTACTCTAGGTTCTTGGCTGTTATTTTAATATTTTTTAGACCAGATATTATACTGGATTTGGAAGGTAACTTTGGCTCCTGGAAAGTGCTTTATGCTGTTTAAAGAGCCTTGTGTGCTACTGAACACATACCTCTTTGTCTGGAGTTCCTCTTCTTTCCCTTGATGCACTTCTCCCCAAGTCAGTCCACGTGGACGAGTAACCTCTAGGGGACTCTCGGTCTATTGGGAAAGACAGAGCCAGTTAGAAAGAGCACCCAATAATGAAAGTAGACATGGTTAGCCCGTTTCCCCGGTGGCTACTACTTTCCTCGAACATTTGGAGAGACACCACAGATGAAAGGAGGAGGAGGAGGCAGTTCATGAAGTTGGGAGAGAGGACCATGAAAACAAGACCATTTCAAACGGATACATATCTGAGATTGCAGATAATGATATAGCACCACCCAGGGCAGCCAATTCATGGCTGTAGATATTTTGCCTTTCAAAGATTTCTTTTTCATTTCTATTCTTTTAGCCATCAATTACTAATTACTATTATAAGGCATATAAACCCAAACCACCAGTTGCCATTGAGTTAGTTGTTGCTCATGATGACCCTATGTTTGTCATGGCAGAACTGGGCTCCATGGGGTTTCCAGTTCTGGGAAGGAGCCTGAGTGGGGCTGTGGTTATGTGCTGGCCTGTTGACTGCAAGGTCAGCACTTCCAGCCCACTCCAAGGGAGAACAATGAGGCTTTCTGCTCTTGCCAAGATCTTCGACCTTGGAAACCCATAGGGGCAATTCTTCCCTGTGGTATAGGGTCATGATGAGTCAGAATCTAGTTCAATGACAATGAATTTGGTTTGGTGACCTTCTGGAAGTAGATTGCCACCCTTTCTTTGAGGTACCTCTGGGTGGATTTGAACTGCTAACCTTTTGGTTAGTGGCCAACTAGAGAACAGACAATTTGAAAATAGCAACGACTTATACACATGGAAAGAGTTTTGTGGAACTACAATGCAGAATGTAGCAATGAAAAAGATAGACAAAAGTAAAGAAAATGATGACAAACTATAATTATAATGATACTCTTTCTGTTTTTACATACTTACAGACAAGCTGTCACACTCTATGGCTTACTTGTACCCGGCTGATAAGCTATATTATCAGAAAGTAAATGTTTATCCTCAGGACAAAGTGATAAAAGAAAAGAAAAATAATGTAAAGAGAAGAAGCCTGTCAATTTAAAAATTATTTGTGAAATATTGAATTGTTTTCTTCCTACCATGAACCAAACCATAAATAATCAATTGCATTACAAAAGTATGACTCCAGGTATTTCTTAGCAGTATCTTACACTTCCTGCATTTATGTGACATATATTAAAATGTAACTAGAGATTTAAAATATTCTGTTATAGAATTTTACCACTGCCATTAAGTCAAACTTAAACTATTTATTTCACCCCCTTGAATAAACTTAGTCATATTGAAAATCAAAAAGCTTGAAGAATAAAATTACTATGTTCATCTGTGGAGTAATTAAAAAATGCTGATTCATTAAACAACAACCACTACCAAAATCTTGTTCAAGGCTTTGATTACTTTAAGAATGAATTGACTCCCATCCATTACCATCCCGCCCTTCTAGAAAGTGGAATATTGGTGACATCAAAAGTATCCAACTCTCCGGGAACTGATTTGAAGATCTTCCAACATCTTTCAATGCCAGAAAGTAACATGGTCACAAGCATCTCAGGTAAAATTTATCCACTTATTTTCAAGATTCTGAGTGGCATATTTTTCATTCTAAATTAATGCAACATTAGGGAACCCTGGTGGTACTGTGAGATCAGCATTGGGCTGTTGTACGTTCAACATCCACCAGATGCTCTGTGGGCAATCAATCTGCTCTCGCGTCCCAGACAAGGTCACTGTCAGTAGGAACTGACTTAATGGCAACGGATTTGTTTGGGGAATAATCTTTAGTCTCTAATAGTGGTCACAAATTTTAAATTCTACTTAGTCTATGTGACTATAAACTATTTTTCACTTGGACAAAGCACAATTGGAAAGTATATATTTTGTTAAACTATATAAAATTAAATATATTTAAAAGTCCTCTCAAATCCTATCTCAACAGCAGAGCCTTATCTGCACAGGAAATTGAGAATTTAGGCTTAATTGAGTAATTACTAGGAAATTGAGTATAAAGATACTGAAAACTAGATAAAAGGCAATATATGTACATATCAAAAGGTTCTGACGTCTCAGTTGTGGAAAGTTCCCAACTGAAGAAATTCATTTTAAAAATTCCAAGGTATTATTTTTGAAGCATGTGCCATAGTATAAAATAAAAAGATACATGTGAATACTTTAAAATTATAATTGCCCATTTGTCTGTATGTATACTTCCAGCTAAGATTCCTATGATAGCTTTTCCCCTTTGAGATGGTATTTTATGTTTCAAAGTCTCAACTGTTGGGCTCGGGGATCCTGCTTCTATCCTCTGCTTTCTCTGTGGCCTTGGGCACATTTCTTGTCCTCCCTGAACCTCCCTTTCTCCAATAAGACAGCACTTGCAGCACCTGCCACCAGGTCCGCGCCAGCTTTACATTAGCAGTGGAGGCAAAGCATTTTGCGCTGTTTGGTGTGCGTGTCGAGATGGTAGTCTGTTGGGGATTCTTGCCTCAGCCTGGCATGTTCACTCCAGCTTCTACACATTGACACAGTCCACAGATGCACTTCACTAATTAATCAAAAGAATTAGATATACATATAAGAGACTTTATATTGTGCAGTTAAATAAACCTCGAAAACAAAACAAAAAGATGTGCTCTGCAGTTGAACCATGATTTGCCCCCGGCTACACTGGAAGCAAGAATCTGTCTGTGAATAGGCAGAGGGACTCTAACGATCGAATTCTTCTATCAACATGGAATTGTTTCACTAGAAGCAAACAATGAATAACCTAAGTGATGGAAAAGACGAGAACGTGGGTGATGAAAATAGGGCTTTTATGAACGCAGCTTAAAGATATATTCACAAAAATTTTACCCCAAATGTGTCCTTTACATGGAGTTCATCGCGAACTGAACCCCACCTTCTGTAGGTACCCACTGGGCACTTCATTTCAGAGGGGCTCTAGGGTAGGCATTAAACTGCTGGCCCCAACACTGGTGGTTCAAAGGCACCAGCCACTCCGACGTTCAGTCCCATAAAGAAGTACAGCCTCTGAAACCCTCGAGAGGGTCTCCAGGCGTCTGAGTCAACTCGATGGCAGTGGGGTACATTTGCCACATCTTTTTGGTTTCCCTCTTGAGGGTTTGGATCTTCTATCTAGATGTGAGCAAATTATTTATACTGAGTGAATAAGGCTAATAGAAAAGACAAAGAAGAGGCTATCTGTTAGACTATCAACTTAGGATCACCACACAACGAACAAGAACAAACGCCAAGGTTTTAGTCTCTTAAGGTATTGAAATTCAGTGAGTATTACTGTATTGAAATATTCTTTTGAATTAGGTAAATGGTTTCCTTTGCTATCTTGGTGCGCATAGCTGTTGTTTCAACCCTAACATTAAGTGACACATGGTTTCTCTCTGTAGTGAGTAAAATTTTGTGAATTGATGATTAAGCCACACATGGAGTCCAACGATCATGTGAGTACATGAGAACTAGTCAGGAAAACACGCTCGCACAACAAGCAACCGCGTCACAACACACAGTGGTGCCCAATGGCCTCGCAGCTCAGGAATGGTGTGATGCAGGAATGGGACATGAAAGGGCCGGAGGCTAAGTACGCCAACCAGAGGGGAAAGAAAGAAAAGCTCATCCACCTTGGAGGCTCGGGGCGCTATCGTGGTCGGGGTGCTGGTAGCTGCTGTGGGTGGCGTCCACGTCTTGGAAAGAGGCACTGTGAGGCATTCTCCCACCATCGTTCTGGTACAGTGGACCGTGGGTAGCACCATCGGGAGGCAGTGGGTGTAAAGGGTGGTGCGGGGGGCTCCTTTTGAGAGCTCCAAGGGATGAATTCCTCTCAGGGACGTCGGGCAGCAGCTCACTAATGAGGCGGTGCAAGATGCTGTTGTCCGGCAAGCTCCCCCTTCTCTTCTCGGCTCTAATTTGGTCACAGATGTCTTTAAGGGCGGAGTCCAGAGCCTCAATCACGGATGCCTTGCACTTGGCCTTTTCAGGCTGCTTTGGGGGAGTTGGGTTTTTTTTCCTCCGGAAAGGCACAGGACTGACTAGGAACGCCAGTTTAGAAAGGCCGGGGTCCAGCTCTCGTCTCCGGGGCTCGTCGGGGTCCTGCTTGGCGCGTTCGTGCTTCAGCATGGTGGTGAAGCGCGTGTAGGAGGCGGGGCACCGGCCTTTGCAGGAGCTGAAGAGGTGCCGGTGGTGGTGGTGGTGGTGATGGTGGTGGTGGTGGTGGCTGGCTCCGTAAAAGCTGTCCGAGGAGGTGAACGAAAAGTGATCGAAGTCGCTCTCGCTGCAGAAGGACGATCCGTCCACGTGAATGAAGTCCCCGTGGTCGGACACCAAGCCGTCTTGGTCGCTGTCGGAAAACTCCGCTGGCGCTCGGGGCGGCTCGTCGCTGGTGACTTCGATGTGGATGGGCACCGGCGCTTGCGGCTGGTAGATGCGCCGGACCTGAGAAGGGTGTCTGCTCGGGGTCTCTTCCTCCAGCAGAGACTCGATGGAGAAGCGCCGTTGGGGGCAGAGGCCGTTCTGGGGCAGCTCCAGGGTCACGGGCGACAGCATTTCGTCTCCCAAGTTGGGCATTGACTTTGACTTCTGGATCAGCTTCTCGAATTCGGAAATGCGCGTGGGCACCATGTCCCTGGGCACCTCCTCCGTGGAGGACTGGCTCCAGCCCTGCAGGAGGCCCTGGGGCCGCGGCGCCCTCTCGTACTGCAGGACCCGCGACCTCACCGAGCACAGCACCTCGGAGGTCAGCAAGTCCTGGCGGTTGATGCGGTGCATTTTCTTGTACATCTTCAGGAAGCCGGGGGCGTCGTGCGCCGCGCGGTGTCTCGCCCGCGATCGGCCGGGGGTGCGAGCCTCCTGCGCGTAGGGGGCCGCCCACGGGAGGGGACAGCCCCCCTGGGGGTCCTGCTCACCCACCAGGGAGCCCAAGCTCTCCGACTTGGTTTTGGGGTCGGGGAAGCTGTCGCAGTCGTCGTTCAGGAGGTCGTCGCAACTGCGGGATTTGATTTTGGGGGGCACCGTGTCTTCGGTGCTGCTCCAGATCTCCGCGTTTTGCCGGGCCATTTGCCAGCCGTTCTTGAAAGTAATGGCCCTGGGCGAGTCCCGCGGGACCTCCAAATGCTGTCTGTACGGGTTACCGTAATCGAGCTCCCTCGAAGGGGTGCCGCGGGGCCCTGAGCAACTGCAAAGGGATGGACACAGGGTGCTATCATCCCCACCTTTGAATCCGGAGAGCAGCGTGGTAGAAGAGAGACACGGTGAGAAGGTTAAAAGGTTCACAAAGAGCAGACCGTCAGTAAGCATCAGACAGCAGAGAAAAGAGAATGCCGTTAGTGTGGCTTATTAGAGACACCAATTGTTATGAACGAAGCTTCGGCTTCAGAGGGGGGTGGGGGTGGGGGGACCAAACAGGCATACTTCTCAAGAACAAGAGTTTTTAGATGAATGTAGACTTGCCGATATTAGCGTTAACAAGATCATGGGTCACAAGTAATTAGCATCTCTAATACATTTCTTTCTAGTTGAGTAGAGTTGATCCGTCTTTCTATAACAAAATCACAACAGCACCTCGTAAGCTAAGAAAGGCATGATCTCGTAATAACGTCAATGGTGAATGATTAAGTTAAAAGTATTCTAGACTCAGTGTAGCAGGGTCAGACCTTGGGTCTGATCTGGTTCATAATAACCATTAGGTAAAGAGTAATTGATATACTTTTATGTTATTAACAATTCCATCACTATATTAAGCATGTTTTCATGAACATTGGATAGAAAAAGCTGTAAGATAAAATAGTCTCAAATTATTTGGCAAATGACCAAATTATGCTGTCATAGGCTCGTCTTCCCAGAAAGATGAGCAGGACTTCTGCACACCAGTCACGCTTTCACTACAGCGCTCTACCTTCAGCCTTACCATGAGAGCTGGGTCTCACATAAGGCTTTCATCAGAAGTACGTGCATCTTGCTTTCTGTCAGGTTCTCCCCTCCCCCGCCTTTGAATTTTATGTAAGTTGATAGCAGTGAACGAAATTCGATTTGAACTTGAAATATCTATCAGCGCCCTAAGTTAACATAACATTGGGGAAGTTAACTCTATGAAATGAGAAGGAAAGATCATATATATATATATACTGGTAGATGAAATATATATTTGCTTTTTTTGTTTTTAGTATATGTTCTTCTTGAAATGAAACCTATTCAGGAGAATCCTTCTATAGAAACCTCATGCCTTGTAATCTTTTCCGTATTCTCCCTAAGTCCATACACAGATAGGAAGTTAACAGGTCTTACTAGAAGATAAATCCTTTGTCAATTTGGGTAGTGTCCAAGCATAGGGAATCAGTGGTATTTTATGACTATTTCTAATCGTAAGATCTATTTCTTATTTTAAGATACGGGTTTGTAAGATCTATTTCTTATTTTAAGATACGGGTTTGTACCAATGTGTAGAATCAGATCGATTCAGGCCGCATAGAGAAAAGGCTTGGTGATGTCTAAACGTTATGGCGATGGCGAGAAGCTAGTGAGTTGCTATTTATGGACACTGTTATATGCTACAGAACGTGGCCCTACTATGTGAGAGCACGTCAAAGAGTATTGCTGCAAAGCGGTGGGAAAGTGTAAAAAACACAAATATCAAACTGTGGCGCTATTATTTCTGACATGGACTCCCTCTAAGTCTGTACATTTCTGAAAGTGGTGTTCTCCCCAAAGGAATTCTGCGCTCCTTGATTGACACCACCTCAAAACAGCGACTCAAGTTGTGTGCCTTTCAAAAACTCTTTGAATTGGTAGAATAAAAAGACGTTTGAAGGGGCGAGGTCAGGCTGTAGAGTGGAAGGTGGAAGCTTTCCCAATGACGTTCTAGCAGCAAAGCCCCTGCTACCCTTGAAGAACAAGCATCTGCGCTGTTGTCGTGGGAAAACATTCTTCCACACAACTTTGCTGGCCTGTTTCTCATCAATGCGGTTTTCAATTCTATGAAACCTTCTATGTGAGAAGCCTCCATGGTCATCCTGTATCCTTTGAGAAAATCAATCAAGATAACACTTTGGAATTTAACAAACAAACAAACAAACAAAAAAACAGTTGCCGTAAACTTCTGCACTGCCCGCCCTGCCTTGGAATCGGTTTTGAGGTCCAGACTCAACACCAGTGGGTACAGGGACGAAGAAAAGCTCGAAGTTGACTGAGGCAGTGACCGCACGCACGGCCTTTCTTGATATGACTGGACTACTCAAGTGTATGATTGATGTGCTAATTATAATTCAATTATACATGCTTGAATATCTAAAATTGTTGTTTTATGGGGGGCAACATTCCTCCGTAAGAGTATAATTTCTTTTGAAGATTCCCTAAAGAAACTACTGAAAGAGCTTGTCGGAAGCCACCCATTGATGACAGGGACATGTTTAAACATGTTTCTAAATTGGAACCCCAAGAGCAATGATTATGACTTACCTGCACATATGTGAATGTTGACAGAAATCATAGAGAAAATAATTCAAGAAATACTTTTAGTAGGTTAGACAACTTTAAATCTAGATCAAAATCATTTAAAAAATGGAATTGTGCTTCTGGCAATAGTTTGCTCTGCTGCACCTCTGAGTTCCCATTCTATAAACTTGATGCATTGCTTCAGCTGTAACATTGGAAAACTTGGGCAATATGTGAATGCTTATGAATGTCAACTTTTAAAATAGCTTGATAATGCATTGTTGCTAGGATTGTTAATTTGTTCAGAGACAAACAAGTGATATGGTTATGAAAGAGACATTAACACATGCCCAACAGGGAGGCCTTTAGGCAGACCAAATGGCTCACCATCGGCTTGGTTTACTCTGAGGAAGACCAAGCCTGTTTTCCGGAAGCTGTACTTTATTCGAGACATGGCATTTAAATGCTAGCACACCTCATTCTCGCTGGGGCAGCCCTCACATGATATCCCGAGTTAAAACTTAAACTTAGAAAATTGCTTGCATGTCAACTAACTGCTGCTCACCTTTTGTTCTGGATGGGGAAGACGGAGAAGAGCTAATGAAGGACTTTGTGAGGGTGGCGCTTGAGCCTGGGAGGTCCCCCCGACTGGGGCTCATCCTGCTGGCGCTGGGGTCCCCGAGGCCCCTCGGTGGGCCCACGGCAGGCTCGCTCTTCCTCCTTTTCCTAAAGTCGCTGGCCATACTTGCAGAACTGAAAGAAAGCGTCCGCATGCATCTGCTTGATATTGTGGCAGGTTACCGAGGGAACACTTCCCTGGGCAGTGCATAGGGTTTGCACTCAGTACTAGCCTAAAGGTAGGCAGTTTGAACCCACCTAACGACACTGCAAAATCAAGGCCTGATGATCCACTGATATAAAGATGATAGAAAAGAGGATCCCATGCAGAACAGCCCTACACGGTAACATGTGGGCTCACCAGGAGTTGAAATAAACTTGATGGCGATGGGCCTTACTACACGCACCAGACAGACGAGTGGAATGTGCTCAGGCCAGTGTTCTAACCCCTGTCTCCCAGACCCTGAACTGAATAGTGTTGTCCAATAAGTGTTGAGCTGCAAGGTGGGTGATACAAACCCACCAGCCACTCCGAGGCAGAAAGATGAGGCTTTTTGCTCCCATAAAGATTTTTAGCCTCATCAGAAAAGAGTAGCATCTAGAACCTTAAAGGCAGGCTTGTCTTAAAACAAGCAGCTATCTAAGCGAAGCATCAATCAAGTCCACATGGAAGAAGCACACTGGCCTGGGTGATTCCAGGATTGTAAGCAATCAAATCTAAATCTAAAGGAGGGAATGGTATCAGAGCTTGAATTGTGAACACCCAGTTTGCAGAAGGTTATGGATGACAGTGGAAGCCCCAAAATCCACTATCAGAGTCCCCACATGGATTAAGTCTCCTGTGAATCTCCTCTGCCCACAGTAGAGGGGTGTGAATAGTCTTGCTAGCACACAAAGAGCGTTGTAAAGTTGATGGCAGATGTAGTTAGATTAAAATAGAATACCTTGTCATGTAATCACCCTTTTGACCCTTACATAAATTATTTCAGTATTTAATATTTTTTGCTTTCTTTTTTTGATTGAGGTTTTTCTAAGTTTTGCGTCGTCATTGTTATTGAGCCTTTTGGTCCATTTGCTTGCTTCCTCTTTGTGTTGTGTCTCATTTTCTATATCTGACATTCAGGGTCAAAAACCAAACTCACTGCTATCCAGTGAATGCTGTCTCATAGTGACCCCCGTGGGTTTCTGAGACTGCAAATGTTTACGAAAGTAGAAAGCCCGGTCTTTTTTCCTGTGGAGCTGCTGGTGGTTTCAAACTGCCAGTCCAACATGTAACCACTCCACCACCAGGGCGCCTCTGAAATCCTGGATAGGTAGATGTACAGAGACAGTAACTGGATAGGGGTATGACCGGAGAGGCGAGGGGGAAACGGGGAGCTAACAATGAGTATGAGAAGGAAATGTTCTGAAATTGATTGAGGTGATGATTGCACAGATTTTAATGTGATTGAAAGATTAAATTATATGATATGGGAAGCCTATGTCAATAAAACTATTAAAAACTTTTATAGTAAAATATGACGATAAAAATAATTTATAAATTATCAGAGGGCCATGAGGGTGGAAAGGTGGGGGAGGGAGGGGGAATAAAGAGGAGCTGATTCCAAGGACTCAGGAAGAAAGCAAATGTTTTGGAAATGATGATGGAAACAAATGTACAAATGTGCTTGATACAATGGATGTAGGCATTGTTATAAGAGCTGTGTGAGCCCCCAACCCAGTGATATATTAAAATTAAAAACAAAAACCTGTATAGCCTCTGAAACTCTAAATGGGTCAGTATGAGTCATAATCAAGTCAACGGCAGTGTGGCCGCCATGGGGTAACCTTTCACACACAGCACCATTCCTTTATCATCTTTTAAAGTCAGCATCCTTCTATGATTGTAATGTGCTGTGACGGACAGTTCAGGGTAGTCATTTGCATTACGTGTCAAAACGTTTCTCTGTTAGGGAGAGTTCTGACAACAGGAATATACCCACGGAAGCGCACAAACGGCGGCTCTCGCTCCTGCCATTGAGCCGATCCCGACTGCCAGGGACTGGGTAGGGCAGAGCAGAACTGCACCCGTCGCTGCTTTCTGACACTGTTAAGAGTTTCGGGTGTTATCAGCCCAATGCGCTCCCAGAACTGGATGACAGAGGCAAAAACTCTGGTGATCCAAATGTCTCTCTACCTCACAGCCTAACTCCCTGCCACGGATTGAATTCTCCCTCATAGCGACCCTCTAGGACATCTTGTCTTCAGGAAATTATGCACACCCACCCTAATCATTATATTTAAGGAGCACTTCCCAATTCTAAAGGCAATTACTGTGATCCTCGAATGGCAAAGAAAACAAATTAAGGTGCGTTTTTTATCCATTGGTTCTCCTATGATCATTCACAGGTTTCTCATCAAATTACCCTGCTAGGGACAGGAGATGGGCAGACCAGACTCAACACCTAGCTGCTGCCTCCCACAATTCCATGCGGAGACAGAGATGTTGGTTGTGCTCCTAATGGTATCTCAGGCACCCAGTCCATGTTTGCCACAGAAAACTCCAAACCCAAACTCCCTGCCAAGCAGGCAGTTGTAACTCACAGCTACCCAACAGGGTAGAACTGCCCCTGGGGGTTTCTGAGACTGTAACTCTTTATGGGAGTAGAAAATCTTATTTTCACCCATGGAGTGGCTGGTGGTTTTGAACTGCTGACTTTGTGGTTAGCAGCCTAATCACAAAACTGCTTTGGAAAACCTTAAACTGGAATCCTAACTTTTTAGATTTAGGTAATGAATGACAAAACACTGGGTCAGCAAAGAGACTACTGAAGAATCCATTTTCCAATTGCAAACCATGTTATCTTGGCAATCGGAAACAGCAGGGTTTACCTGTAGTG
>NW_022103906.1:57061895-57063152 GCF_000313985.2 Echinops telfairi | reverse complement strand
GTGGGCTTTGTTGCTTCTGAGCTTGATGGCCGCTTGATTACCTTCAAGCCTTTAAGACCCCAGCTTGTATAACTCTTATCACAATCCATCCAGCCATCCATCCATCCAGCCATACATTGTGTCAAGCACAATTGTACATTCGTTGCCATCAACATTCTCAAAACATTTGCTTTCTGCTTGGGCCCTTGGTATTTTTTCGCCTCCCTACCCGTTCCCCCCCTCTTGAACCCTTGATAATTATGTTATTATTATTTTGTCAAGTCTTACAGTGTAAGACACTTTGTAATTTACGAAGAACCTTCAGATAGTATCATAATTACTCTCTAACTTATTCGATATGCGTAGTCCCTTTCTAAAGAAGAGAAGCCTGTTTATAGAGAAGAGGCAGCCGGGAAGAATATTGCCCCATCTGCAAAGGAAGTCAGAGCCACTCCATTTGATTTTTATAGCTTCTTGGGTAGGATTATATAAAATGACAATGGAACATAATTAAGTTTATGTTTCAGCCTGATGGTGTATGAGTGCTTAAAATGGAAATGAGTGATACATAGCCTTCAGTATTATTCCATTGAAGAGCATTACTACTGAAAAATAAAACACTCTGTAGAAAACTCTGATTGCATAATGTAATTAAAGTCTTACCTTGTAGGCCTCTCCAGGCTTCTATCCACGGAGGTCTGATACAAGGAGGCCTATAAAGAGAGAAAAAGAGTCCCATGAGGATTTTTACCATGGAAAAATTTTATTTTGTAGGTGAACAGTAAAATGGGTATCCCCCAAAGAGATCATAACCACTGAGTGGAAATAGCATTCATTAAGATTATGAAAACACGATGCATTGTTGTAGATGATGATGATGATGTAGCTGGAGGTTCATATTATTCAGTGTTGCTATTAAGCCATTTCTGAATTTCTGCAATATTTCTAGGTAAGTGTGCAAGTTACCTATAACCACCAGGCCAGCCTGTTAATTAGGTGAATGCAACCTGACTTTACTTTCTTCTTAAATACTTTTTTTTCTAATGATGGGAAGGTTTTCAAAAGTTCATGAGAAAATGAACACAAATGGACTTTTTCCAGAAACTTTTTTAACCGCCCCCCACCCCCACCACGTATGGCATTGCCGTTCTGCCGTGTGACTCAAATGATCCCGAATCGGAAGATGACACCAAGGGCGGGGTGTGCTCAGTCAGTCATGTTTTCTCAGGGTCACTGAAGCAAAGTTAAAGTGATGCTACAATACTAACGTCAGGGTCA
>NW_022103906.1:57053905-57060690 GCF_000313985.2 Echinops telfairi | reverse complement strand
ATTTATTCTGACAAATAGTGACACTCAGGGACAGAGCAGAGCTGTCCGTGTGGGTTTCCAAGGCTGTAGATCTTTAGGGGCATAAAAACCTCATCTTTCTCCAGAGGAATCACTGGTGGTTTCAAACTGCTGACCTTAAGGTTTGAAACCAATGCATAACCCACATTTAAAAAGTGATTTTGTTCATTCTATACCTATCTGCAAATTATCATCAATAATCTCATTAAAATTTAGTGTATAGTTTTGCAATTCTATATGTAGGAAAATCTGATTAAGTTCCCTTATACATAACTCTAAAATTTCTGCCAGAAGCTTCCCATTTTGTTAAATTTTATCCTACTGAATGCAAATGGAGCTTTGCCCAGAAATAAAGAAAAACATCTCCCCTCTCCCCACAAAGACCACCTCTCATATTTTAATATTGCTATTTCTTAGATGATATCTAGATTCCTAGGATCTCAAGAAATATAAAATTAGGGAGGGGGGAGGCAGTGATCTGTTAGTCTGATACGTTTACATCATCATTTTAATTTGTTGAACTCTGATTTGTGCATTGGAAAGGTGGAAAAAGAAATACTAATAAGAAAAAAAACAAACAAGCAAAGAAACTTAAATAGATAATTATACTCAAATTTAGAAAAAAATAATTCCATTCTTTGTAGAAGAGATAGCCCCAAGTGCTAACTGTGGGTAGATCACAGCTTTCTTCATGATACCAAAAAATCAAACAAACCAAATAAGCAAACCAATGCCACAGAGTCAATTCTGACTCACGGAGGCCTTAGGAACAGGGTAGAATTGCCCCTGTGAATTTCGGAGGTTGGAAGGGTTTACAGGAGTAGAAAGCCCTCTCTTTCTCCCATGGAGCCACTGATGGTTTTGAACTGCCAAGCTTTAGGCTCACAGTCCAATGGTAACCACTATGTGATAGCCAACCACAAACCTCAGGAGGTCGCAGAGAGGCATCCAATGAAGAGCACTCCAAGGGCATCTCAATGGCAGTGAGGTGTTTCTGGTTGCTGGTGTTTGGGAGGCACCTCTAGGATGATTAGGAAATGTGAAGTGCAGTCTGGGACGAGCCTTGGCAGTGCTGTACACAGTGAGAACTGCGCACTCAGCCTCTGATAAACTAGTTGTACTTCAGAGTTAGATTCAAAGTACAATGATTTTCCTCTCCAAAATAAATGGAAACTGCTGTGTGATTTTATGTATACATGAAGGAGACGATGTGTGTTACGTTATAGGTGATTCGAGGGCTGAATGAGAAAACACTTCTCCGGTAAGTGTAACAATAGCATTCATCCTGAAATAGAAATTGTCTCCAGGAAAAATGCAGCTCATTTTATTTGCTCTGATCTAGAATTTAAATTGCCACTGGTTTAAGACACCAAGAAGGCCATTTGAAGAAAGAAAATGCCCTTCCTGCTAAGCAATCATGTGATTGAACTTTGCTTAAAAGCCCATAACTGTTCTTCACTAATGCCAGTTCTCAGTTATATTTACGGATTAAAAGCTGTAACGCATGGTATATGTTAGGCATTCGATGAGTGGTAGCTAAGGTCATGTCTAATCAAATGCCATTTTTTTTACCAGAAAATTTTTATATCTATATCTTTATATCTCTTAAAGACAGACTTCAGATACCTTCTGAGAATGTCTAATGACATTCAAAAAAACAAAAACCCTAAAAACCACATTACATTAAAACGAGTAACACAGTTAGTGCTATTAGAATTATATAGTCCCAAAGAGATAACAGCAAATCAGTTTAACCATCAGTCAAGTGCATTTTTATGCGTTTCTTTTGGCCTCTGCCATTATGTTGTAGAATGCACAGAATAAAATTTCTGTTATCTTTATGCCAAGAATTATTGAGTGACGTTAATTATAGGGACTCACTTGATAGAAATTCAGTGTTCACCATAAGTAATATCAAATAGATGATTTGATATTAAATCAATAATTTACTCCTTAAAGATTTGAGCTCCAATTGCATATTTTGGAATTGTGAAGAATTGTGGCATGCAAGAAGTAACCCGGAAGTGAATGCTAACCGACCTATGGTTTGTGTTTTCTTCTTTATATTTCAACATGGTGTTTTGGGGAACTTTTCTCAGAATTGCGGGGCCCTATTTTTGTTGACTAAAAAATTAATGAGTTGGATACAATGATCTCTAAATTCAATTTCAGTGTTAATGAGACAAGCACCTTAAAGCATCCTAACAAATATACTGAGAGAAATATCTGTCTAAACTGTTTAGCAAATTATTTGGTAGTTCTTATTTTTAAATTATATCTTTCATTTGATATGAAGATTACACAACACACAGATGAGAACGGTTTTATCTGACTTTCTTTAGACTGTATAGCTGGACACAAAATATAAAGTTTTAGAAATGAATGAATTCAATAACCTAGTATGTTGCTGATGACTTTATAATTTGTTTTATATTTAATATATAAATATATCCATCATGACCCTGCTTTAGCACACACTATGCAGTTTAACACAGGGACAATCATTGTAGCCCCAAATTGAAACCCGAGACTATTTCCTGTGGAGACTATGCCTGCAATTTCATTAACCACCACCAGGAGGCAGTGGTACATCATATTGCATTAAGTGTCCTAGTTGTTTTTCAGTTACCTGTGTTTAACAGTTACAACTTTAAAACGAAAATCAGCCCATTACTAAGTGCTATTGTGTTCACTTAAAGAAAGTACTATATGAAACCAATTTATGGTCACTGTGTTCCTCTCCTCGCTGCTTCAGAGTTCCTGCAGGTGGGCTTTTACATCGTTCATGCTTTGCAAAACAATGTTACTTTTTCTTGTGATTAAACTTTGCTTAAAAGTTCTAACTGCATTATAATTAGTCGCAAATTTGCTTCCCAAAATAACTTAAAAATTTTTTTCCTGAAGAAAACAGAGTAAAAAATTTTAGACCCTGGATGGCTTCTGCCTTTTCCATTTTCTCTCTTCCTGAACCAAACGCAATTTTGTACTGTCTACCAAAATCTTTTCACATACCAGATTGTCATTACCATTCCCAAACAGAGGTGGCTGATTCACCTCATTGCACATGCCATTGAAAGTCTCTTATAGTGTCTGTTCGGGTTGCAGAATGATTAGTAACGTCTCACAAGGGAGTGGATCTGGGGTGTTGTGATACCAGTTATTTGTCAGTCCCACTCTTGACTGATGAAAAAAATCCACAAATGGGGAGTGGTTAGAGGAGTGGAATTAAAATATATATTAGGAATAGGGGGGCACAAACATCTTATTTTTTATGAATCAAAATATTTTATGTGCACTTCCAAGAGTGATGCTAAAATGGCCCTGAAAGGCCTTCTAGTAGTATTTTTCTCAGTCTTCCGGAAGAACAGGTCATGATATGTATTATGATGACTACTTCTGCTTTTTGACTCTCACTTTGCTGGAAAGTGGGACTATACTAAGTAGCTTCGCTGAAAATTACGTTTGGAATGAGTCATCACCTGTAGAATAGAAATGGCCAACAACTGTGGTTCATTAGTGTCTAAGTAATGATACGAAGCACAACACGATCTATAGATAGATTTTAAAACTAGCTTAAGACATTATGATGAATTATAAATTATCCTATAATTATACTGAAGGCGCAGAACCTCGATAACATCCCATAAGAAAGATATCTGGGGGAAAATGGAATAATATATATATATATATTGTTTTGTTTTGTTTTTACCTCATTGGAAACACCCGAAGAATGATCTTGAACATAATCCAGAGCCTTTTTAGGAGGCTGGGTGTAGATGCACCACACAAGCAGAAGTGTAGAGATGGAATGGAGGAGAGTCAATGGCAGCAAGGAATGACATGTGGAAAAGGTGACAACAGTTAGAAATTGAGTGCTGATAGTATCAGATACACATAAAGAAGGACATGAATGGAGCCAAATGGGGGTAGCCTAGGAGTGCAAAGTTTGTCAATATTCACAAGCACTAGGTAAATTTGACAGTGGTTCAATCAGTATGCTTATAAATGTATTCCATCAAATCAAAATTAGCACTCCCAGTCTCTGTCCAGAGAGGAGCTCGAGGCATTTTAAAGAAACACTACAGAGTGAGTAGAGAGCATGCTGGCAAGTTTCTATGCATGGGAGTGATTATAGGAAATGCTGATCATTTCAGCTCAGAACAGAATCTAGGAGCTAGTCAACAGTAACAACACATAAATAAAGCCAGAGGAAAAAACGTTTTCAGTATAAAATGCATTTCTGTTTATATCAGGATACAAATTTGGAAAAATAAATGGGAAAAATGAGCTTCCCCTTCTATTAGGTAATATACATTGTACAACAAATTTATTTGGTTTACATTCATTTACAGCCACTTTTGATTCAGTTCAAAATGGTATCATGACTAACTATAGACCTTTATTGTATTATCGGAAACAATTACCCATCAATTGAGCATAACCACTAGGTCAGTATTAAAGACACACACACAAAACCCTAAACTCATGGCTATTAAATTGATTTATGCTCATAGGACCCCATAAAGCCAAGTAGCACCTCTCCCTAGGGTTTTCAAGGCTGGCATCTTTATGGCCATCAACTTCCAGGTCTTTCTCCCAGAGTAGCTAGTGGCCTCAAAGTACCCACCTTAATTTGCAGTCAAATGTCAATCAATACATCACCGGGGCTCCTTCAAGATCAGGATCGCCCCAAACTCACTGTCAATGAGAGTAGAACTGCCCCTAGGAGTTTCCAAGGTGGAAACTGCTTCTGGGAGTAGAAAGCCTTGTCTTGTTCTCACAGAGCAGCTGGTGGCTTGGAACTGCTGACCTTGTGGTTAGCAGCCCATCGCAGAACCACTTCACCAGCAGGACTCAGTATTCAACTATATAAACCACTGTATGGTACAATGAAAGGAAGACTGTGCTCTTTGATCTTGACTAACCTGTCACGCCATGTCAATAAGACTAAGTACCTGACAGCTATCAGATGCACCGCTATAATGAAGACCATTCCTAAACAAAACAGAGCTAATAAAGGAGACTGCTGTGTGAAGCTGGAGTTGACACCAGCAAATGGGGTTTGGGGACTTTCACTAGCAAGACCAGAATCCAAAATCTATAGGGTTTCATTCTGACTCCTTTCCTTCATATTCCTAAGAGCAAGAAGCATTCTGGAAGTATGTGAGGGGGTAACCCCCCCTCCAAAAAAAAGGTAAAAAAGCTCTGCTGGGTATATCTTTTGTCGTACTAATTTTCCTTGCTAGGTGAGCTTAGAGCAACTGGCTCTGAGTTAGTGCACCCAGTAGCGTCACTTGGGAAGGTTCTCCCTGGTCCCAGTGAAATTTTTTTGTAAAAACATTTCACTGAACCTCTTTTTTGGGGATGGGTGATTTAAGAGAACAGGGTATGGCTGTGAAATTTTGTTTCCTTCTCAGGAAAAAAGGCCGCTGAAACCAATGTGAGGTTGAACACAACTTCCAAGGACAGTGCTATGGGAAAAACTCAAGTGTACCAGTGGCGAAATGTCGATTGATGACAAACCTCATTCCGGATGTCCATCAACTTCTCTAGTGCACAAAAATGTAGTGCTTCTGGACTTTGTTCCACCAGGTCAGACTGTTAATCAAGCTTTCTATTTAGAGGTTCTGAAAAGATCGCATAACAGTGCGTGACTGAAAAGACCTGCTTTGTGGCAGACAGGGGACTGGTTTTGCCACCATAACAATGCACCTGCTGGTGCAGCCATCTGAGAGTGCCAGTTCTGGGCAAAACCAGCATGCCTCTCTTGCCCCACACACCTGTATCTGACTCACCTGACCTTGCTCTGTGTGACTTCTTGTTTTCACGCATGAAAGGATAGTGATTTGACGACCTTGAAGAGGTCAAGAACAAAACGGAGGGAGGTGATGTCATCCATCCAGATTTGTTTGAAAAATGTTTCCAAGAATGGAATTGCAGATTTGACACATGTATTAAGTGTCAGAGAGTCCTTTGAAGGTGATAAGGTTGTTTTGTAAAAAAAAAAATTAAATACATAGCTTTGAAAAAAAATTCCGGTTTTTTGGGAGGTGGGGGGTCCCCCCCTGATATGATAGTATCAAGTGGCCAGGGTTTGGGTCTGACAGGCCTGGATGTAAATTCTCACTGAGATCTTGAACAAATTACTTTCCCTCCCTGGCGCTAAGTTTCTGTTGAGGAGGTAAGGGGCTCAGGATCTAGCATTCATCGGTTCCCGCAGATTCCTCAGCACAGGGAGCCATGCTGATGACAATTATGATCACCGTCCACTGCACGGTGCCCCCCTTTCTTTTGAACTAGACTCAAACGGACTGTAAACGAACACAAACCTGCAAAGTGGTAATAACTGCCCGGATATTCCAGGGCACACTCTACCGCAAATACTTTGACTTTGCCACCAATGAGCTGTGACGGTTTCGTATTGCATGCTTTGGTGGTCGGGGAGATAAAAGTAGTTATCATAAGCGCCTGTTCACGTTTAAGCGTGCGCACCAGGCGAGGATGCATTCGGCACGTGTTCTCGAGGGTCCCCGATCCGCTCTGAGCAGGGTCAGGTGTCTACGGAAAACCACCAGCGGCTGATTTGTCGGAGAGTAAGAGTCGAGCCTCACTTACCGGGCGTCCAAACTCCAGCTCTGAAAAGAATTTATACCAGGGTTCGTTTTCTAAATCTATGTCCTCTGGATTTGTGCGATCAGTCTGGAGCGGAGGCGGAGGAGAGGGAAGGAAAAGGCACAAGGGGCTGAGTGAAGGGAAGGCCGCGGGGG
>NW_022103906.1:57029087-57053740 GCF_000313985.2 Echinops telfairi | reverse complement strand
CACACACACGCACACGCTCTCGCCCCACACACCGCGGCCGGAGGAAAGAGGGCCGGCGCTGGCGAAGGAGCAGAATTCAGATGCGCTCCCCCACATGGCTGTCTCCAGGCCACCCCCCTGTTCCACCATGTCTCCATCCTCCTGGCTGGATGCATGCCCTCAGGGCGACGCTCTGGGACATTGAGGAGAAAGGGGCCTTCACTGCACCCCAGGGGGGGTGAACCCCATCTCCAGCCCACTCACCCCTGGCTCTGCTGAGCGCTGCGCCCCTGGGCCCCCGCCCTCAGGGGTGACCAGCCATCCACAGATGTGCACACGCAGACCATTGCTCAGGTGCAGGAGTGGGAAGAGCTTGGGGTGGGGGAAGGGACAGGTGGGAAGAGAAATTAGGGGTGTATGTGGAGGGCGGGGGCATAAGTGGGGCCGAGAGAGTTGGGGTCTGCTGGCCTGAAGAACCCCAGGCCGCGTGGAGGAGAACGGCAAGGGGCAGCATGGCGCCGAGGGGCAGTGTCAGTGAGGCCAGCCGCTGTCTTCTCATCTTTGGAGGACAAGAGCCCCCTGAACTTCCTGGCAGGGACAGACAAGTCCCGAAGACGGAGCTCACCCGGGTGGGAGAGAGAGCCGGGGCGCACCAGCTCGCCGCAGGGATGGCCCTCCTGGGCGGAGGGGAGGGGCTCCCAGTTACTTCTTGGCTTGGTGGCATGGAAATAGGCTTCCGGCAGGGCTCCCTGGGAACAGGTGTCAGAGTGGTTGGGAGAGGGGGCTGGAATAAAGAGGGTGGGGGAAAACGGATTCATTAGGTGGACTTTCTCTGGGGAGCCCAGAGGACCGGCCTTAGACAAGGTGGAAGAAGGCTTCCAGGGGACACCTGGCTCCCTTAGAAAGAGTCTGGACCCCTGCAGGGGTCTGAAGATAGGGCGCTTTAGAAAAGGAAGCAAGGCCAGGGTTTGTTTTGTTTTTTGCAAAGTCAGTTTTATGAGCTCCCCGAGGGCCACCCTCCACCTGCAGGCTTAAAGCCAGAGCAGTGGGTTGGCCTAGTGCTTCAGGGGTCCTGTCGCTGGCTCCGGCGGGGATGAGGGCCAGGGGAGGGAGGGAACCCCACCTTGGGGCTTCTCTCCGGGCTTTCTGAAAGTTTCCTAAGTGGAAAAGTACAGTTTGAGTACATACACACAATTTTAGTCATCGAAAGATCCAGCAGTTTGCGTTCACTTTACCAAGAGGTATCCTTAGCGCTTCCAAATAACACACACCTGACTGGATTGATGATTTCATGTTAAAATTGGATGCTTATTCTGTGACACAGGAGTTATGATCTTTTTATCACTATCAGAAGACACGAATTAAACATGGAAATGGTCATGAGGATGGTAATTTACCCAGGGACGAGGGTCAAACTCCTGTTCCTGTGATTTTTTCCCTCTCCGCCAAGTGAGCTCCGGCAACTTTGCCATCGTGGTTCAGGAGGGCTAATTAGGCCTGGCGGCATCGTTGTCACATGTTGGGCTGTGAGCTACAAGATTGGAAACCACCGGCGCCGTACAGGGGAGAGACGGGACTGTCTACTCCCGTGAATAGGGACAGTCTCGACTCGATGGCAGTGAGTTTTTTTAATTTAAATGTTATTTGTACAATAAATGGAAATCAGGATGGCACCCTACTGTTATGTGTGTGGGAAAATGTTGCATGGGTCTTGAGACAGTTCCTTTATTTATGATAATCAATATTGCTTGGGTTTCCATCTTAGAAACATAGTGAACTTGAGAGAAAATATTCCAGTAAGTCATTTGTGTTTTCTGCTTCATTTGCAAACCGGATTCAGTTCATATTAGATCTGAAGGTTGCAAAAGCATTATTTGAGATTTTGATAAAATAAAACAGCTTTTTGTGTCAATGATAAATTTGCTCTTAACGGCCTCAGCATTGAGCTTTTTCATGCAATGGTTCGGTTGGACTTGGTTTCTAAGGTCATGGCTATTACAGAGATTTCGCAGCACATTGTGTTTTGTTTTAGAGGCATAGTAATTCGCTAACTGGATGACAAACTCCTGGACCTTCCCATTCCATACGTTCTAACACATGCTTAGAGATGTTACTAATTCTTGACTTTACAGTGCTATATTTTGTTTTGCTAAGGGGAGGTAGAAACTTCTCTTCCCCAAAAAATGCATTTGTTGTTAAGCCAATTCTGACTCATAGTGATCCTGTAGGACAGAGTAGAGCTGCTCCACTGGGTGGATAAGCTGTAACCTTGACAATGGGCTTCAAACATAATGATTGTGACGAGTGGCCAGGGCCAGGCAGTGTTCCCTTCTCTTCTTGTACCTGGGGTCACTATGCATCAGAACCAGCTTGGTGGGACCGAACCTGGCACTCTGTGTGGAAGCTGACCGCCACAGCTCTCTTTCTTGGAGCCACTTGTGGTTCAAACTGCTGGCCTTGTGGTTGGTGGCTGAACACCTAAGTCCTGCGACACCAAGGCACCTAAAACCTCTGAGTAGAAAAAAAATTCTGTTCAAAAACATTTTGAACAGCAGAGGGCAGCAGCAAATTTACTAAACTGTTAGATCTCCCAGCTGTTAAAATTCACTGTAATTGCTCCCTGAAGAAACTACCTAACAAATGGCTACGTGAAGCCATGATTTTAGAAATTCACTTTTTTTTTAAATGATAGACTACGGGAAAGGGAGCAGAATAGCTATCATTTTGTCCGATTCAGAATGACAATTTTTCATTAACTGTGACTTTGCAGATTAAGAATTCTATGTGGAATCCCTACCAATAGAAAGGGCAGAGAGCACTGGGCCCGGGCAAAGTCATCGATCGCTTTGGAATGTAATGAGAGGCACTTGTGAGCAGAGCCTTTAAGGTCAATAAGGAAATGGGAACTGGCAGAACTAGAATTTCCATTTTGCTAGGCTGACCTTTAGGTAACAATTAAATGTACTATGTAGAGATCCAGATCTCCTGCTAAAGGACACAGTGGCCCGACCATCTCCAGAGACACATATACAGATGAGAGTTTATAGAGATGGACATTTGCTAACCATCTCAATTACAGAGCTGGCAAAGAATATTAGTGCTGGAGAAGAATTTAGGAAGTCCCATGGACTGCTAAAAGAACAAACAAATCTGTTTTGGAAGAAGTACTGCTAGCATGCTCCTTAGAGGCAAGGATGGCAAGCATTTGTCTTACATACTTTGACATGTTGTCAGGAGAGACCAGTCCCTGGAGAAGGACATCTACTTGGTAAAGTGGACGGGCAGAGACAAAGAGGAAGGCTCTCAAGGAGATGGATTGACACAGGGGCTGGCCAATGACAATTGTGAGGATGGCACAGGAGCAGAAAGTGCTTCCTTCTGTTGTGCATAAGGTTGTTCTGGGTTGGAATTGACTCAACAGAACCTAACAACAACAACAACAACAACAACAACATCAATCATCTCCCTAATTCAACACCTTCCACGTGTAACCTGGAAGTTTGGCACTAATGTTCACACCTAGAAACTCATTTATGATGCATGGTTGTGCTTTTCTCGAATTGCTGGTAAAAGGCCAAAGAACAGCTATGATCCTGCATCTTTCTTTTTTATTTTTATTCTTGCCTCTTTTCTCATTGGAAAATCAGCAAATGTCTGCTGCAGACTTACTTTGTATCATCATCAGTGCAAGGAGAAGTGCTTGAGAAAAATGAAAACTATGAATCAGGCATGATTCTTACTTAAAAGTGACCAAAGATGAATCGTTTAAAAGTGTTGAATGTCTTCTAGAGGTTAAAAACACCTGGATGGTATTGTGGCTGTAGAATTTTTACTCGATGCAGGCATTCTCGATGCAGGCATGTAATTGCTATTTGTTCTTCCAAATAACCACAACAAGTACCAAAGGATGCTCATGAGGTTCGAAGCTTTAATGGCAATGGCTGCTGCTATGTTTTATACTGATGTGATTCCACAGAAAAGACTGCACCTTGCTGTTTCGGACAATTCTTTATGACTCAAATCATCAAGTGAAGCTCCTAAAATTTTTTATAGTTTAAGTTCTGAATGACACTTTTTAATGTTGAGAGACTTCATTAAGCTCCCTGAAGGTTTTTAATTGTACTGATCTCTGGATAGTGTTTCCACTGATTAATTTCTGCTGCTTTACTTACTCAGCCTTGGTTTATTTTCTACAGGGCAAGGCGGCATCCTTTTGTGAGTTATTTAGTCTGTTTTATCAAGCCTGCTGTTAGGTGCCATCGAGCTCCCACTCACAGCAATTGTTCTTATGTTTCAGCTCGTTGTTGGGGCCACTGTGTCAACCCATGTTGTCAAGGGCCTTCCAATTTTGTTGCTGCCCCTCTACTTTACCAAACATGACGTTCTTCTCTAGGGACTGGTCTCTCCTGATAACTTGTCCAAAGAACTTGAGACTAAGTCTTGTCATCCTTGCCTCTAACGGCATTCCTGTACTTCTTCCAAGAGAGATCTGTTTGTTCTATTGACCGTCCATTCTTTGCTTCACTATTCTTTGCTAATATCATAGGTCAAATGCATTGATTCTTCTTTGGTCTTCCTTTTTCAATGTCCAATTTTCACGTGCATATGAAGTGATTGAAAATACTATGCCTTGGGTGAGATGCACCTTAGTCCTCAAAGTAACATCTTTGCTTTCCAATCCTTTAAAGAGGCCTTGGACAGCAGATTTACCGAATGCAATGCATGTTTTCTTCTCTTCACTGCTGTTTCCTTGAGCACTGATTGTGGATCTGAGTAAGATGAAATCCTTGATGTCAACCTTTTCTCCATTTCTGATGATGTTGCCTGTTGGTCCAGTTGTGAAGATGTTGGTTTTCTTTGCATTGCGTTATCATTCATACTGGAGGTTGTGATCCTTGATCTTCACTAGCAAGTGCTTCAAGTCCTCCTCACTTTCAGTAAGCAAGGTATCGCATCTGCATATCACAGGTTGTTAATAAACCTTTCTCTGATCCTGATGCTGCACTCTTCTGCATAGAATCCAGCTTCTTTGATGATTTGTGTTTCATTGACTATGTCAAGTCATTCCACTGTGTGATTCATAACACACTTAACATAGTCAACGAAACACAACTGAACACCTTTGTAGTATTCTTTGCTTT
The DNA here is from genome assembly GCF_000313985.2 of Echinops telfairi. Classification (NCBI taxonomy): domain Eukaryota; kingdom Metazoa; phylum Chordata; class Mammalia; order Afrosoricida; family Tenrecidae; genus Echinops; species Echinops telfairi. The sequence goes on along the minus strand of NW_022103906.1, from coordinate 57,048,620 downwards.
CAGCCAAGATCCATCTGACATTAGCAATGGTATCTGTTGTTCTACGTCATCTTCTGAATCTAGTCTGAACTTCTCACAGTTCCCTGTCAATGTACTGCTGTAACTGTTATTGAATGATCCTCAGCAAAATGTTACTGGCATGTGCTATCAGGGACGTTATTCTATAGTTTGAGCATTCTGTTGGGGCACCTTTCTTTGGAATGGGTACAAATATGGATCTCTTTAATTAGTTGTCTTCCAAATTTCTTGGCCTAGACGAGTAAGTGCTTCCATTTTTTCATCAGTTTGTTGAAACATTTCAATTGCTATTCCATCCATTTCTGAAGCCATTTTTGGTCTAATGCTTTCAATGCAGTTTGGACTTCTTCCTTCAGTACTATTGGTTCTTGCTCATATGCTACTTCTTGAAATGGTTGGATGTTGACTAGTTCTTTTTGGTGCAATCACTCTGTGTGTTTGTTACATCTTCTTTTGATGTTTCCTGCGTTGTTCAATATTTTGCCCTTATTGCACTCAAGGCATGAAGTCTTTGCTTTAGTTCTTTCAATTGAAGATAATGGTGAGCACTTTCTTTCTGCTTGGTTTTCTAAATCTAAGTCTTTGTACATTTCATTATAATTACCATTTTATACTGTTTCTCCAACTGCCTTTGAATTTTTCTGTTCAGCTCTTTGACTTCATCGTTTCTTCCATGTGCCTTAGCTACTCTATGATTATGAGCAGGTTTCAGAGTTACTTCTGGCATCCACTTTGAATTTTCCCCCCCTTCCTGTCTTTTTAATGATCTTTTGCTTTCATGATGAAGGAGGGTCTTGATGTCCTCCCACAGATCACTGGGTCTTCTGTCAGGTTTGTTGAGTGCATCAAACCTGGACATGCTCTCAAAATTTGCGTGGGATCTCTTGCGGAAGTTTTCATTGTACAAGTTTCACTTTTCTTCAGCTTTCTCCTGAACTTACGGATCAACAATTGATGGTCTGTTCTACAGGCAGCCCATGGCCTGGTGTTAGCTGTTGGTATCGAGCTTCTCCGTTGTCTCTTCCCACAGAGCCAGGCACTTGGATCTCGGTGTATTCCATCGGGAGAAGTCCATGTCTGTAGTCACCGTTTGTGTTGTTGTGGTCGAAAGGTATTTGCGATGAAGGGGTGGTTGGTCTTGCGAACTTCTGTCATGAGACCTCCAGGTTCATTTCTATCACCAAGACCGCGTTTCCAGTACTCCTGCTTCTTTGTTGTTTCCAACTTTTGCATGCCAATTGCCAACAACTGCTGAAGATATTGGTAGAACTCTTTAATTCATGCATGACTAGCTTTAGTGATGCATAAATGTGAATAATAGTTGTGTCGATTGGATTTGCTTGTTTGCAAGATAGACGTTATCCCATCACAGACAGCATTGTCCTTCAAGGTAGCTCTGGAAATGCCATCTTGGACAATGAATGCAATGCTGTTCTTCTTGATTGTCATCCCCAGATTAGTAAACTCCATGATTTTCTGACTCAAAAAGCCAATATCAGTCTATTTCAGCTCGCTAATGCTTAGAATATTGATCTTTATACATTCCATCTCACTTTTAATGAGATGGAATGTATAAATGTATAATCTTTATACATTTCCATCTCACTTGAGTTTTCCTAAATTCAAACTTCATACATTCCAAGTTCCAATTATCAAATGTTTGCAGCTGTTTTTTTTAATTGTCCCCCTTTGGCAAATGAGAGCCCCCAAAGACTTTACTCCTGCAGGCTTTATTCCATCTGCATCATTTTGGTCCACTCGACTTGGAGAAGACAGCTCTTCCTCAGTCATATTTCAAGTGCATTCTGACCCGAGGGGCTCGTCTTTGGGCGCTATCTCTGAGGCTTTCAGTGGCTAATTCCTGTGAAGTAGACAGCCGATCCCTTCTTCGTAGGAAGCGCTGATAAAATCTGTTCATTTTGAGTGACTCTGCTGGTGTTTGAAATACGAGCGACACAGCTTTCAGAATCACCGCAACACACAAGGCATCACAGTAAGACACACTGACTGAAACGTGGTGCCTATCAAGTGTAGCGAGATCCTGAACCAAGGCTTTCTTGTTTTTGTTTAATGTGGCTCACCTGCAAACATACCTAATCTGGGTGGCACGTAACTTTTAAATTAATATTGTCTGATTATCTCAAGGTAGTGAACGTATTACCTTATGAAAATATGGCCCGGACTTACTGTTCAATTCAGTTAAGGATACGTTTCCGGTGATTGCAAAGTAGTTTTCTAGATTAAATCCTAAGTGATGGTTGGTATTTCTAAATTTGTAGTCAAATGCATCTTTAATTGTATTCACATGTATCTCACCTAAGGAAGACAGGGGTCTTTTTTGCTAGGCTCTGAGCTACTTTTATTCTGACAGTTCTGGCCCCTGTGGGCCTTCAGGGAATCATGGACTCAATAAACTACTGCCACTCACAACTCATGGCATCGAGTAGAGAGAGACCCTGTAACTCTCCCTGTGGGTTTCCGAGACTGTCATGTGTGGGCTTTGACTGAGACCTATTGTGTCTTTTATCAAAGAAATGTCAAGAATAAGCAGCAGGATAGGGATTTCCACCAGCCTGAAGTACCAACTAAAGCTTTAGCACAACCATACTTTAACCTGTATACATTTGTTCACTTATGAATTCAACCAGTATTCACTGGACCACCCACCATGTGCCAGGCATTGTGCTAGATGTTGGGGTTACAACTGGTGCATCAGATGGGTCCCTGCTTTAAGGAAGTTAAAGTCCAAGGAGGGATATGGACAAGTCCACTCAAAAACCAAACCATAACTCATGGCTATAGAGTGTCAACTCATAGGGACCCTATATGGCAGGGTAGCACTGCCCCTATTGACTGTAACTCTTTAAGGGAGTACCAAGTTCCATCTTTCTCCGAGGAATGGTTGGTGGTTTCAAATGCTGACCTTGTGATGAGTAGCCCAGCTGGCAACCACTACACCACCTGAGCTCCAACAAGTCAACAGGCCTTTACAGTTCCCAGTGATCAGGCGTGGGTGGAGAACTGCAGGTGCCATAGGCACATGGTAGGGGGTGCTTCCAATTTCCTGCTTCAGCTTTCAAGTCTTGAGAGGCAGGAGGAAGCTGCTTTGGGGAACTGTGTCTAGGCTGAGACATGAGGGGTAAGTTGAACTTTTCCACATGAAGGGAGACGTGCTGGGGAGAGTTCCTGGCAGAGGGGAGCAGTCAGTGTGAAGGGCTTGCCGGGAGGAAGTAAAGGACCTCTGGATCTCTGCTAGAAGGCAGAGAGGGAGGCAGGGAGGATGAGGAGAGGTGGGGCTGGATGGACAATAGCCAGATCACAACGGTTATTTGTAAATGATGTTAAGGAACCGGGATCTTGCCCTAAGGACAGTGGGAAGCCATAGAAAGTTTTGAGCAGGAGGTTTTACAAAGACCTACAGTCTCAGAAACCCCAGGGGGCAGTGCTACCTTGTCCTATGTGTTGCTACGAGTTGGACTTGACTAGAAGTCAGTGAGTTGGGTTTTTCTGTTTGTTTGTTTGGAGCTGTGATGTGAAGACGAGTGGAGAGTTAGCTAAATGAGCCAGGAGGCTGCCTTTGGTTGTCCTAGGCAAGAGGGAACTGTGGTCCAGATGAGAAGAACGCAGCTGCCTTTCATCCAGCATGCAGGACTTAGGGGGAGAAAGAGGATCCAGGATGACATCGAGGAAAATGGGGCAGATGGGTGGTGTTATCTGGGAATCCAAAAGAGCAACACAGACTTACTGAACTACTGTGCATCATTGTGTGCAATTTATGCAAAACAAAATATGAAAAGAGAAACAGAATTCTCACAAAGCGCCTTGGAGTGGAGACAAGGGAGTGCAGTGGGAAAATCATAACGCTTTCTGTTTGCTGCTATCCCATGCCTACTTTGCACACCTGCTCGTCATCCTCTATACCGTGTGTGCCCAAGGCCCTCAGAACCTTCTGTGGACTTTATCAGTACATAGCCCTCTCTGCCGCCATTGGGCGCACAGCCCTCTTTCCCCGCTTCTCCTCTATGGAGGCAATCATAATCGATTCAAGGTCGGTTATAAAAAGAAATCATAGACGAGTCCCACGGTTAGAACAGTGGGCTCAGACATAACAGCAATGGTCAGGAAAGTGTAGCACTGGGAAGTGTTCACTTCCGTTCTCCAGAAGTCCAAACCTGCTCACTGGCACCTCACGGCCACAATGGTATTGTCATGATGAAAACGAGCTCTGGTGACACCATGGGAAAAGCGTCAGTTGTTAACCAAGTGGCTTCATGAGAGGAAGCCCCAGAGAGCTGCTTCTGTGAACCTTACACCCTAGAAAAGCCTAGGGGCAACTCTGCTCTCTCTCAGTGGGTTGCCACGTGTTGAAAATGAGCCCGAGGATCTCTAATATTAAAGCCATAGCAAGCACCCAGCCAAACTACTGCCGATGACTAACTGAAGTCATGCCTGCACCAGACTGAACGTCGGCAAAATTGCTCAGGAGGGAAAAAAGTTTTTTGGCACGTTTCCTTTCTCCGTAGGCTATCAATTCTCTTTTCCTTCCTCTTTCCCAATTTCTTCCAACTCTCTTTCCTTTGGTCTTTGGCTGAAGAGACCCATCTAAACCCAAATCCTTGCCAATCCCCTGCTTCAGATCTTTCTCTTTTTCTTAGAATTTGTTTCCTGTGCCCTGACTATACAGGGCTCAGGCTTCTGACCAAGCAGCTCAAAGAATGTATCTACAAAATTGCCATCAAGTAGTAAATAAAGAAGTAAAGGAACCAATGAAGCAGGTAAGCTGAGTAAGGCGACAAGTACTACTGGCTCCATGTGGACTCAGTTAGATGGCAGTGGGTTTGGTTCTTGGTTTTCACTAACTGTGTCTCCTGCACTGCCTTCCCTGGCGCAGCAGGATAGTGTTGGCCAAGCACACAGGCGTGGATTTGCCCGGCCTCAACTCTAGATCTAGCACGGTCCAGGCGTGTGATCTGGGCTAAAGCGATGTCATGTTTGTTTCAGTCTTTTCGTCTGTACGATGAGAGTGTCCTCTTTCTTCTTCACAGGGGTGGGCATGGGGAGGGAGGGCATTACATGAGATAAAGCATCAACTCCCAATTCCAAGGCCTGGCACGTAGTAAGGTAGGTATTCAATAAGATGAATAACAATTATTATTCGTGCTATTTTAAAGTTGAATCTTCTAGGTTTCAAGTGTAGGAATTTCCATCATTATAACAGAGCCCACCAATGAGCTCTTAGGGCAAAGGGAGGGTCCTTTGACAGCAACCACATAGGAGGCTGTGTTGCACACACAGAGGTCTAGCCCTACATTCCTGTTAGGTGACAGACTCTAAGTTCCTTGAAGTGGGGGCTGTGTCTGGTTCACCACTATGCCTCTAGTCCCCAGAATGCTTCTAGAACCCAGTAAGTGCTCAGGGAATTTGCTCCATGAATAAATAGGAGGAATAGAAATATTCTCATGAGGACTCTTCTAAAATCAATCCTGCTTCATGACACTGTAGCGGCACAATCATTCCAGTACAAGGATAAGGTTCATCATCTCATATTATTGGAATAATCATTATAAAACTGCTGTGAATGACACTCAAATCTGAGATTTCCAATGTTGCATAATTATTTGGATATTCTCCACTTTCTGCCATGGTAAAATCATGGTTCACTCAATTCTTGCCCTACAAGTTTCAGAATATCTTTGTGTCTTGATAATCAATCTTCTGGTTGCTCAATCATATAACCTAGAAGTTTACAATAGAACCTTCATGGCTGTGGTGTTATTTTGTCCTTTTTTTCATTTGTTGTTGTTGTTTAAGGTGTGTTACTCTAAAACCATTAATACTTTAGAACCATTAATACAAGCCATTTGAGGAAAGACAAAGAAGCCGGAGATAAATCCCATGTGTACATTATGTGGTCATAAGGTTTTAGAACACTCTTCTCAAGAAACTAAAGCTAAGTCAAGGCCACGTATGCTGGGTGTGGTAAGACAAGGCTTTCCAGACTGTATTTTAGGGTAGAACTTGCATTGTATGTACAAGTGTGATTTTGTTGTTACTTTAGAAAAGGCAAGTACTGTCAACACTCTTTTTCCTGTTCACTGGCACCTAAAGTTCCTTTATGGCCAGGCATGGTGTAAAATGCAAAATGCACCATTTCCTTTTTGTTTTTCTCTCTAAATGCAAGATTTGATGGAGGTGCAGAGGAAGAGTAAAATTGCAAAGAGATCAGGGATGGAGGAGAGTAAAGGGCATAGAAAGGAGGACCAGGGGACTAAAGATCCAAGTGGGCCAAAGAAGAACCTCTTGCTAACTAGCACTTGGAAGAGGCAAAGAACCCCACCCTCCTTCACCCACCCCTCCAGTTATTGTGTCCTTTTGTTAGTATCCAATTCAATGAACCATTGCAATGAAAATACTGCAAAGTTAAATATAATCTTGATCCATTAGACTGACAATCAATCAGGATGCTTGAGGCTTGGTAACCTGAGAGGGATTTAATGAGAATCCATTAAAACGACTTGTTATAGAAAGGCAACAGAAACTTCCTTTCCTTAAGAGAAATACTAAACAACCAACACAGAAGCCAAAAGGATAGAAGCCCCTAGTCTAGGTCCATATATGATGGAGAACTGTAGAATAAGTGCTGCGTTTTATTTTTTTGGGAACTGGACTCATGGTCATGTTTACATGGGGCCATACTCCCATGCAAGTTAGGGACCGTACATTAGAGGGCATCTTTCAGTGCTGAGACGAGATGCTCAAATCATGATCCAAAACAAATAGATGCCAAATAAATAATACATAGTGCCAAATAAATAATCATTAAATTACCGTAAATGGCTAAGTGATATGAAATTCAGGTTATTTGGGAACCCAAGCTAAGGAGGTAACTGGTATACTGTTTAGTCACGCGCGCTTACCGGTCGTTCATGCTGAAGAATTGATGACTTGCCCGGTTCATATTCAAAAATACTCCTTGGCTCTGAACGAAATTTTCTTGTGTCCACTTTTCTGTCTGGAGGATCCCAGTCATGCCTAGAAATACACAACAAAACACCCCCTGAACAAACTTCTGCTGCCTACAGCAGTTGTCTGAAACCCCTCACTGTCTTCAAAGTCATTTTTAGTGTCATTTAAAGTCTCTAAGGATAACCAGCATATCTGCAAATGGTACCAAATTTATGTTTTGCTTTACCTGCATGATGTTATGAAAGCCAGTTCCTATAATTTCTTCTACTTTCCCCCTAACAATGGCTATCCTGCGGCTGACACAAAAACTCAAGTCAGGGGTCTGTAGACACACAGCCAGTGACCCGCTAGTAAACCACTGGGTTGCTAATGGCCATTGCGTATGCTTGTGTTTAGAGTGAACTGTGGCATGCTCTGTTTAATGACCTGAGCTGGTCCCAGCTGGTCCCAGCACTCTGCAACCTGCCAGCCTTGATCCAAAGGAACAAGGAGTGATGTGTGTGCCATGTTTCATCTCGTCTATCTGGTTAGTGGCACGATGGCTTTCCTGGGAAATGTACAAAGCATCACTTGGTTTGCTGCACACAGGAGCAAGCGGTTTGCCTCAAAAGATCCCTCTTGTGTTATTTTGAAAAAGAAGAAATGTATGATGTTGCAATGTGCTGCCTTGGATTCAGCTATTTTTCAAAGGAAGGCTTAGAAATGAAAGCTTCTTGGTAGCCAAGCTGAAGAAGGCAGCGTCCATGGTGCTGATCATTTGGGGTGGAAGAGGGAAGGGATTTTCTCACGAGAGCTAGAAGGGATTGACGGGGGGAGAGTTCTGATTCCATGGGGAGGAATGAACTTCTGACTCTGGCATGGTGGGAATGGGGTGCATAAGAGAGCAAACAAGGAGCACTGGTAATGCAATGGGTACGTTCTGGGCTGCTAGCGGAAAGGTTTGTGGTTCGAACCCACCAGCGACTTTCCTCTGTGGGGAGAAAAGGCCTGGTTAACTGTTCTATGAAGATGTTCCGCTTCGGAACACCCCATGGGCAGTTCTGCCTGGTCCTGCTGGGTCCGTGTGCGTCGCTATGGGCTTGAGAGCACACAACAAGAGATCGAAATATTAGAGGCAAGTCCTGATCGTCCACGAAATTGATGGGCCGCAGCCCCTTAACTGTTCCCGTCACAGCATTCCCACCTGGGAAGCACAGATGGGGAAAAATTTGTCCTTTCTTCCTTATGGAGACTCGGTGAGGCGATGCATATGCAAGCTCTCTAGGGATTTCTAAGAGGCTATCACATGTCTGCTAAGCGCACAGGGAAAATGATACACCGAAACCTGACTTCACCTTTTGCGTCTTTTTAAAATTTTTTTATGGCCAAAGTACCACTTTGTGTCTTGCTAACGATGTCTTACATTTTAAGCCATAACATTTTCTAAATACAACATGAAAGTGTTTAGTACTATAATGGGAATCCTATTAGATATACTGTGGGTTGGCTTTCATGGTATCCTATACCATATACAAGGATGATCCTCAATTATGTGTAATGGTCCAGTGGGATATCGAATATAACTTTTCTTGGGTGCTTAAGATGGAGGTCTTATAATAGTATTAATCCTGTACACCTTTCATATCCTCATTTTTTCATTATCAGTGTAGTGTGGACTCTGGCTTTTCTCAGCGCTAAGTTTGAATCTTGCCTCGGATGGAATTAGCTGAATAGAAGAATGAAAACGTGTTCTGATGCTGATGGCAGTGATGGCTGCGTCATTCTTCCCGAAGTGACTGAACTAGTGAAGTGTATGGCAGGTGAATTATATGCTAAGAAAGGTGTCGAAAAATAATAGCTGTGTGAGCTGCACAAGTTACTTCCATTTCTAAATGGCAGTGTCTTTCTCTCTAAAGTAGTTTTAAAATAGCATGTATCTCATTGGGTTGTTCTCAGAATTACGAGATATAATACAGGAAAAGTGCATGTTCTGGTGGTTGGCACATAGTAAGTGCTTACAAAAGGCTACCTATAGGATAATTAGTCATAATCTCATAAGAAATGACATAGTCTGATTACAAATGTTTATTTTAGCCAGACTATTTCTATAAAAGTATTTCAGTGGAGAAATGTGTATTAATATCACCCCGAAAGGCTGGTGGAAACAAGTCACAGATAAGCACTTCTGAAACATGCTTTATTTCTGATCTATGAATAATCCCCCTAGTTTCCCAAAGACATTTTTTGTTTACCAGAGGGAAAACTTTAAATGATTCATAAACCCAGGATTTGAAATTGGAGGAACCTGCAATGAAGCTTGTGGTCGCTAACCCGCTCTATCAAAGGACAGCGACCCACTTGCGTCCGGCTGACTCTGGCTCAGTCACACGTGCCTTTGGGTCAGAGCGGTGCTCTTCACGCCAGGGCTCTCAGTGGCTGATTTGACAGAGGCACCTCTGACAGGGTTTGAACCGCCAGCCTTTCAGTCAGCAGCTGAGCACGTTAACCCTGCCGCCTACTCCAGGTCTCAAAAGAAGTAAATGCCAATTATTCCTGCATGTATGACTTCTTAGATGCATTTCTTGATCAAATAATAAGAGATTGTGCCCAGGTTACTTCAAGTCCAACTTGGTTCAGTAGAATATTTAGGAAGCACAATTGTGAAAGTGTTTGCTACAAGCTCAATGCAGGAGAAAAGAAACCCCAAACTCACTGCCCTGGTGTCAATTCTGATTTATAATGACCCAGAGGGCAGGGCGGAGCTGCTCCTGCGAGTTTCCAAGATTGTAACTTTTTAAGGGAGTAGAAAGCCCCATCTTTCTGCCTCGGAGTTTCGAGCCGCACACGATTCAGTTATCAGCCCAGTGCACAACGCTACACCAGGGCGCAGTCAGTGGAAGGCATCAGCATGTCATATAAGAGCGCACTCATGCTCTCTCCATAAGGTAAGCACTGATTCTTCCATCAAATGCCATATGGACTTGTTTTCGTCCGTGTGATACAGAGGCTTAGGAACTGCGAGGTCAGCCGCTCCGTGGGAGAAAAAGGCTTTCCTGTTCCCATGAAGAGTTACAGTCCACTCTGTCCTTTAGGGTTGCTATATGAGTCCGAATCGAATCTATGGCAATGCAGTTTCTTTTTTCCTTTAAAATAAAGAAGTGTTTATAGGCCATTTTAGGGGGGAAAGGCCTTACTTTTCTGTGGCAGATCGGTCTCTGGGTCGCAGTGGTGGGACTGGTGGCGGACCATGTGCGGGAGGCACAGGGGAGCAGGCATCCTTGAAGGCATCGGGGCCATTGTCCGAGTGGCTTTTGGAGAGCGGTCTGTAGGTCTGGGTCTTCACCGCGGGGTGTGACTGAGCGCTGTACTGAGGGCTGTACAGGCCTATCGCGAGAAGTACAAACAGACGGATCCAGAAGGAAATAGCATTTAAAATGTACACTAAATGTGTGTCTCTCTCATAAACCGAAATGACTATCATTTTACCAAAATTAATTTCAATAAGCAAATTCACATGCACATATTGGGCTGAATATTTTGAATGAATTATCGTGACCTTATCATTCATTCGTTCTAGGCATGCGCATCGATGGCAGGCCGTTTTCAGGAATTACTGGGAGTTGTTATAATCCAGATTTCTGTGAGGCAAAAATGTACAGGGACTGAGCAGATTTCCTCCTTTCTAAGGACACCATTGGGGTTTCAGAACAACTTTGAAATCACTTAGCTCCCAAATGCCTTCCAATATTTTAAAAGTTATGATTTACATATGAGAATTACCATGTTGATTATAATCAAACAAAATATGGAAATCAATGTTACACAGCCACAAATAGAATGATGGTCAAAAGTAATTGGTAGTACACGGTAACAGGCCAGATGAGGAAAACACACATTCAGAACTAAAGGATGCTACAAGATGCTGGATTAGTCAGAGAAGGTAGCATGGGTTATAGTTGGCCTTGAAGGGTTAGTTTGCGGCTTGGGGAGAGAGGGTAGCAGGGATAGCAGAGGAAGCGTCCCAGGAAAGAGCCAGAAAAAAAGCAGTGGGTGGTATGGTTAGAGAAAGCATAGAGACTAGTTGCTGTTACTTGGTCTATAGATGAAATGATTACATGAACATATCTTTCAGGGGCTCAATAAAATATGTAATTCCTGTTCACCTTGCTAGTCTATGTGATATAAACTTTAACAATGTCGATTATAAAAATGTCTGATTGCCTACAACTTCCCTCTTTGTGCTAACTCCATTCTCCTTCATCTGCTTCTCTGAGGGTCCAGCACATCCCATGGCAAAGAAAAGATGTGACAACAGTTGGCATTTAAGTGTTTTGCCTGCATCCCACAGTCAAACTTTGGCTGGAGAGCTAGATAAAGGATGTAGGTCTGGTCTACCTCTCTCTAGGAATAACAAAACCCAAACCCAAACGTGTGACCACTGAGCTGATTGGCACTCGTGCAAAGCCCATGTGTCTCAGAGTAGGGGCTGAACTCTATAGGGGTTTCAGTGCCTGAGAGTCAGAGTGGGGGGAAACATCTCAGTGGGCTTCTGCTATCTTCTGGGGGCAGGGCCCTTACAGTTTGCTAAGTCTGTTATATATGTTTTCCTTTGTTGGGGCAAGTGGCAACATCCCTAACAGGAAAAGGCCCTGAGTGCTGGCCGAAGGGAGACTCCATGGTCAGGATAGCGGGGGGACCCCTGAGAGAAGTCACAGGTGCTGAAGGCAAGAAGCAACCTGCCCCTGGGGGGCTGCTCTAGAACCCCAAACCAAACCCCCTTCCACTAAGTTCATGCTGACTCATGAGGACCCTACATAGGGTTTCTGAGCTGGAAACCTTTATAACTACAGTTCTCAACCTGTGGGTCGTGACCCCTTTGGGGGGTCAAATGACGCTTTCACAGCAGTCGCCTGATTCATAACACTAGCAAAATTACAGTGATGAAGTAGTCTCAAAGATAATTTTATGGTTGGGGGGTCACCACAACATGTGGAACTGTATTAAAGGGCCGCAGCATCAGGAAGGTTGAGAACCACTGCTTTGCAAGGAGGACAGACAGTCTCATTCTTCTCCTGTGGAGTGGCTGGTGAGTTTGAACTGCAGACTCTGCATCCGCAGCCTAGGCATACCCCACAGCACCGCCAAGGGTCCTTTGGGGCCTGCTCGAGAGAAGGGAAAACATCAACTGAGCAGCAGGCTTGAACCTGCGGCAGCTCCGAGAGGAGGCCCTGGGCGGGGTTCTTGATGATGAATTCTGGAGGAAGCCGCCCAGGAAACATTGGAGGACTGCTCTCTTTCCGGCCTGCAGGCCACTTCATAAGACACCACCAACAGCTCCGCTACAAGCAGACATGTCTGAACCGGAAATCCTTCCAGGAAGCCCACTGGCAGCTCAGAGTTAGAAAAGTGGGCTCCCCAAAGTGGAATTCTTTTTCTTTCTTTTTCCTCTTTCCATGAATCATAGCAATGGGATGGGGTGAGGGGGGGTAGGGGAACAGAGTCAGGGCAAGGTCACATAATACGTTGCTTGATTTGTTTTGTAAGAAGTGTATCTGAATGATCTCGCACAATTGTAATCACTCTTTGGACTGATAAAAGCAGATCTTTATCTTAATTTGTGGCCCGATTACAGTCGGGCTTTCCTGCTGTCCCCCATGATTTGGTGCAACATTCCTGAAGTGGAGAACAAACTCAAGTGGGAATGAATGAGATTACACAGTATTAGTGCTCATTTCCATGAGAAAAGACCAATCCTTTTGTTAGGCATGCTCTGAGAAAAGAAAAAAGATCCCCTTAACTCTATAAACTGAACACATGCGCTCAGAGTGGTCAGAAAGCGACCTCGTAGCTCTTCCAAACAGCGCCAGGCAGAAAAATATTCATTGCAAGCAAGGAAGCCCATCCTACCTGCATTATATGTATAAGGGGTATTATACATGTCTGTGCCATCATCTAGAAAATGAAACATAAATAGGATGGTGATACAGGTTGGCCGCCACATCAGGTAACATGATAGCAGAACGTCAGAGACACAGCAGCAAGTTGTTAGAAAACCAGTGCATCTTCTAACTCACACTTAACTTTTTCTTCTTCTTCAAATATTGCAATTGGCTGGGTTTATGCAAACGGACCCCTGGCACGAATCTGCCTGGCTGCTCTTCCCCTTTCCTTGGCTGATGGTAATTGCCATCACGAGAACCCCATGGGTTACAGAGTAGAATGGCTGCACAGTTTTCTTGCCTATCGCTGTAAAGGAAGCAGGCCATTTCTTTCCTGGTGCCACCAGGTGGCTTTGAACTGCTACCGTTTAGGATAGCGGGCCTGTGCAAGCTGTTTGCCTGACTTTTCAGACCTCGCTTTCCTTTGGTAAGTCCTTTAAAGGCCTCTTGTCAAGTGTGCTGAGCCAGCCTGTTCAGCCCTGCCCATCCTTGCTCTTCTGGTAAGAAGGAGACAGAGGTGGACAGAGGGACAGCGAGTGTGTTCCAGCAGACACAGCATAGGTTTAGACTGGGGATAGGGAGGCAGGGTGTGGGGATGTGGGGGGAGACCTGAGCACCTGGCATTCTTCCAGGGGGTACCTTCAAGAGGCTCAGGGTGAGGCAAAGGCACAGAGGACACTGAACAGAAAGAAGGAGGGCCATGATGTGTGCCAGGGTCTTAGCATTTTGTTACAACTACACCCTTCAGCCCACAAGGACCTCAACAGAAACCAGACAGCCATACCTACCAGGCTTATGCACCATGTGAATTTGCTTAAACATTGTCTTGTACCAGTCCTTCGGCCGGTCAACTGTCTATAAAAGAGAATGCCCAATTGTTACAAAACGGGGTTCAAATAAACATTGCTTCACAACCCCCAATGGTTCTCTCTGCATACTTCTTTTTTAATTGTAGATTTTTGCACCTCAATAAAAGTGTCTGGCTCTTTACTATTACATGATGACAGTATCAGCAGTTTAACCACTTACATATGCAGGTTTTATACATATTATCCCTTGTGGGAGGCTAGTCTGAGTTGGACTATTAGATGGCATCGTTTTTATTTTATTTTTCCAAATTATAACTCTAGCCAGCACTAATCAGCTGATACTTGCACAAGTATTTTATATAAAATTTACTGAATGAACGTTAACAACGTAGTAGTTTGCTTAACTTTGTGTTTCCAATTATTATCTTTAAAAACTTTTTAATGGGTGTTCTGTTCACAGTATTATTTTTAGAGTTTACTAGGAAGGGATTTTGACTCATTCTGTATTCTGAGCAACTTAAATTTAGAGAAATAAATTTGTTGTTTACTAGGCAAGAGTTGCTAAGACACTGAAGATGAGACAAACCATATCCCTGCACCAGGGCAAAGCGAAACCTATAAAAATTATTTTGAAATACCTTTAACAGGACGACACATTGCCATCTAGATACACATGCACCCACAGTTTGCCTTGTTAAGTTTTAAGTCACTTGAGAGTATTAACTCCCCTTGGCATGCAGGTTTCTGACAATGGAAACCGTAAAGTGCAGTGGAAAGCTCATGGACTTTATGACAGGCTGATCTAGAGTTAAAGTTAGCTCTTTCCTTACTGCTTAATACTTCTTGCTGTAACAGGAAGGTCTGAGAAATATGAAGCTCTCAGTTCCCATAAGATTTACAGTTCAGAAACCTTATAAAAATTCCCTATGAGCTTGAGTAGACTCCATGACCATGGGCTTGGACATGAGCTAATACTTCTTAGCTCTATGAATCTGGACAAGCTAACCATTTTGAACCTCAGCGTGTTCATATATATATATAGAATTGCTTTGGAAATAGAATGAGATAATGTATTCAAAAGGGTCTAGAAAGAGTGCTTGGAATACAATGGACACTCATTTAACAACAGCAGTGAGAGCTCTGGTAGTGGGCTGTGAAGGGGGCTGATAAATGCAAGGTCAGTTGAAACCACTGGCCACTTCATGGGGAAAAGAGGAGGCTTTCGACTCCTCTAAAGAGTTACCATCTCAGAAACACAGCAGGTGGTTCTACCCTAGCCAATAGGGTTGTTGTGAGTTGGAGTAGAATTGATGGCAATGTGTTTGAGTTTCTCAAGTTTTTGACTTTGTTCGAATCCGTTATTCATTTCCTTTAGGCTCATTCTACCATGGAAACATTGAGCAGGGAGGGCTCAAATGGTGGAACCTGATGCAGGAGGTGCACTGATCAAGCAGGAGAGTAACTATTGTTTGCCAGATCAAACAAAGTAACTGAACATGAATTTATTTTCTTGAAAATTGATTTCTCTTCCTTTAGGTTTTGTTTCCTTCTGAGTATTAAGTAACAGAAAACAAGATCTATCTTCTGTGCAAAATATTTTCTGACCATACCTGGACACAGCCAATAGCAACACGGAAGCCTAATAAGTGAGCTATCACTGTATATGGCAATGTATCCTGACAGAGAGGATTTCCCTCCCCCCACTGCCCCCACTTGCTAGAGGGCAAATATCAGATAGGATCTTACAGTTGTGCCATCTGCCAGCTTTATATGGTCAGCCCGGAGATGCCAGGAAATGCCCAGACCATTGGCAAAGGGTACTAGAAATACTAAAACTCTATGTCCCTTTCTAAAAGAAGTACTCTAAGCATTTAAAGTTTCCCTTTTAAGCTGGATGATTAAGCCAAATACTAAGATGAATAGCAGTCTACTTGAATTTGAGGAATTTTACTTCTGTATCTTGCAAAATGACTGGGATGGACAATAACTACCAGTAATTCACCATCCATCTGATTTCTGTACTTTTCACTGACTGTACCTGCATTTTTACCTTCCCAGAGTCTGCAAAGCTTCAAAGCTCTATCGATGTCGATTTAATAAGCAGAGGGGTCCAAAAAAGAATAAAGACGCATATTTCACACACACTAGCACAACTGTGCTGTCTGTTTTTGCCCCATGCCAGCTTTGACAGTTCTCAAACAAGTGTTCTATATTTGCACCAGCAGAAAAGAACCTTGTTTTGCACTTAATGAGCTGGTCTTAAATTACATAATCTCACAGGACCTGAGCCCTAGTGATTCTTGTTGTTGTTGTTGAGAATGGCAGTAAAAGGCTGACACAGACATCCAAGGTCACATGAGAGCTCGCAATCTGGGAAGCCGCTTCCCTTCAGTAAAACAGCTCAAAGGTGCTATTTGTTGACTCTTGGCTTTCTAGAATTTCTGGGCTACTTCACACATTTTGGCTTCCTTGGTATATGCTGGTTGTCTCCACGGATACTATAATCCGGTATATTGAGACAGTCATGCCTTTGATGGT
Organism: Echinops telfairi; assembly: GCF_000313985.2. Classification (NCBI taxonomy): domain Eukaryota; kingdom Metazoa; phylum Chordata; class Mammalia; order Afrosoricida; family Tenrecidae; genus Echinops; species Echinops telfairi. The sequence goes on along the minus strand of NW_022103906.1, from coordinate 57,032,371 downwards.
CAATGCTTCAGGGAAAAGCGATGTGAAACAATTAGAAGTCTGATCATCAAGACTCTCTACAGGAATGAGAAAGAAAAACCGCTTGGGAGATTCTTGGCCTTGCTGTGGCTCAGAGACAGGGTGACTCAACATTTATAAACATAACTATACTTGGAGGTGCTGTGTAGGGCAGCGACATAGTGACTGTAAGTAAGAGAAGAGACTACACAGACCCGTGCCTTCTTAGTAAAAATTTAAAGGTCTAAGGAAGAGCACCGTTGGGTGTAAAAGTGATGGCTCCTTATAAGGAACTTCTGGGCTGCTTGCCTCTCATTTTCGATGTCACAGGAAAGAAACGGAGTCTGAAATGGCTAGGGTTGGCCTGTGATTATGCACCTCTAACCGTGCTTTAGCTTCGGCAGTAGGTTCAGGAAGCTATTCAAGCATGTTGACCATGACTTCCTTTTCATTGGCCATCCACAACATCTTAGTTTACCTTTCTGAAAACCGAGAAAGCAAGTCTTGCTCCTTAAGAGAAGCCTGTCTTCAGGATGAGCACATGTTTGCATGTTCACGCTCAGGTATCATTTATTGGCATAAAAGCACACCTAGAGGGCTTGGGTGAAAGCCTTTCAGACAGAATCGATGACTACCGAGGATTCGGGCTGCCCTCATTTGTACATCTACTACACTTTAGTGCCAATTAGATACACACAATCACACTAGATCTCTCTCGATTGTATCCCTATATTATCAGAAACACACATGTAGGCACTAAGTTAACTATTTGTGAAGGTCAGAAATCTTAAAAAGAAAACAAAGGCCCAAAAGCCATCACCAGAAACATGTAATCTCCACATGACTGAAAAGATTAGTCACAATCCCCAAGCTTTTACTGCCACTTAAATATAATAACAGTTTCAGGCCTTTACACCGTGCAATATTCCCACAATCTCACTAGTCTAAAAAGCCCAGCCATGCTAGATCGATCTCTTTTGGCCTTCTAATTTGATTACGGGTCTACCATAATCAATATTGAGCTCTTCTCTCTGAACATCCATATAATAAATGCAAATTCAGGGAATGAGAAGAAAACACCCATGTTTTACCTCTCATTCTTTTAGAAGATTTCCAATCTTACGAGGTTTTTTTAAAAAAAAATACATCTTCCCGTCCCGTCTCCTCTATCCCTTGCTTTCTTTTGCTTCCCAGGTTTGCACTCCTGGGAGGTAGCCCTTGGCAGCTCCCCAGCCCTGTATGCTGGTGTGGTCAGGCCCGGGGGGTAGAGCCAGAGCTCTGTTCTCACACCTCCCCCCAAGTTCACCTGCAGAGGTGTTGCAGCTCTCATCCTGCTCGCAGTTGTCCTCACCCTGCTTGCAGGCAGCACAGCCCTTCTGTTCCAGTGGACCTGCCCAGCGCGCGCAGCCGCCTGCCCAGCCAGCCACAGCCGCCTCTGCTGGTGCTGAGCTTTGCCAGAAGGGGCTGCCCTGACACAGAGCAATGCTGGCAGCGTTTAAAGACTTAAAAAAAACCTGCCCAAACACTTTCACTACCATCCCTGGAGAGCTCTCAGAAGGCAGAGCTGAAGAGGGACCCTAAGAATGTGTGTTTTTTTGCCCCCTACAGACAGCGGCTCCCCACTATGACATCGGCTCCCCACATTCCAAGCACCTCACCTCCCAACTCCCAATTCACAGCTCCCAAGATCCCGGTGTTAACACCCTTCCATTTCAGGAAACAAACCACTGCCTTATTTGCAATGCATGTGGGAATGCGATTCAGCCGAGGAATTCAGGCGTCCAGGCCCTGCTCTTTTCTAGGGCCCTGACACAGCCATGGGCGAGAGCATGGAGTTATCACTTCCACGGGGTCATAATGTGGAGGACTTTTAATTAATAAGGGAAACAAAAACAAAACAACCCCCCCTGAGAGCGTCCCTTGAACATGCGATTATTTTCAGTGGACAGTTCTCTTTCTCTACCTCCCACAGCCTAACATTCATGAGAACTCGGATGGCACGCAGCGCCATCCCCATTATATAAGACCGCAGGAATGCACGAAGCCATTGACAATCCGTCTTTTGTACCATCTGTGCACACGTGCAGAGCGAGACACACACACACACACACACACACACACACACACACTCGCTGGCACGCCCTACCGTCCTAATTGCTGTGGGGATGCCGGATTCATCCACCGGCCCGATCCCTGGGTAGTGGGGGGCCTTGATGACTGCCACCCTCTTCTCTTCCTCCGAAGATCTGTACAGCGGCATGGAGCTGCCTGGGGAGCCGTCCAAAGACTGCGCATGCTGGGGATAAGCCTCGGTGGAATCTGCGGAGAAACATGGCGACATTGAGTGACTGATGCACAAAGAATCCCGAATCAAAGCCTGTGCTTGTATATGTCTCCCAAGGGTGAGGCAGAGCCTATATGGCCATCAGATCCCCTTTGAAACTCACTGAACTCTGAGCAGCTTGCTGTAAGTGTGCAGGTGTGTCTGGGACAGGCGTACATAAGCATCACGCACTTTGCTTCTGTAGACAGAAGCATGAGGGAAAGAGCCACAGTTGTTGACTGTCTGTGTCGCGGGCACTACACCCAGTAAGCACGTCCCTGGCGTTGCCTCGGTTTATCCTCCCAGCAATCTTGGGAACTGGAGACAGTGGTGATTCGGTTCTGGCCTTGGGAAGGAGATTCAGGTTGAATCAGGTCAGTGCCCCTCCTGCGCAGCCACTGCCCGTCTGCCGAAGGAGGCATGCGTGTTGCTATGACGCTGAGCACGGTTCAGCAGAGCATGCAGACTTAGAGACTAGAAGGAAAATCTGGCGATCGACGCCTGAAATTAGCTAATGAATACTCAATGGATCACAACTGATCTCGGGGATGGTACCAGACAGGGCAGGGCTCCCTCCACCTGGGTCCCTGAGGTGGAGCAGACCCCACCGCAGACCCTAACAGTCTTGGGGGAGAACTGATTTATGGGTGGAGGGGCAAGAGCGGAGTCTAGCCATGTGCCTAAGGTCACAACTTACTTTAAAATCTTTGTGTGTGTGTGTGTGATGTGCTAGCTGCCATTGTTTAAGAGTAAACAACATGTCCAAGGGCTCAAGTGGGGAGCAGATGTTTTGAGAATGATGAGGGCAACAGGAGTATGGATGTGCTTGGTGCAATGAATGGATGTATGGATTGTGATAAGAGTTGTATGAGCCCCAATAAAATGATTTTAAAAAAAGAGTATACAACATGTATTTTAGAACCAAATTGACAAATGCTGTCAATGGCAGCAATTTTTATAAAAT
>NW_022103906.1:57017134-57028508 GCF_000313985.2 Echinops telfairi | reverse complement strand
AGGATACAAATTAGATAGGGTTTATCATGCCTGTCTCTCTGAAGTAACATGATTTCATAAACAACAGTGAGTATGTGTATTCCCTATACATTCTCCCTACCCGTACTTCCTAGGTCTTGATGACAATCCATATGACTATCCATCTGGAAAGACTGATATTCTGACTTATTGTCTTTCTGTAATTAATATAAAAAATGTTAGTGACCAAGTTGAGCACCTCAGTTACATTCCTTATGCCATGGTTTGCTTACGTCATGCCGACCTGTTTGGGAATTCCTGTGTCCTTATGGATTTGACCTCCTATTTCTTGCTGATTGGTGTTTTGTTTGTTTTTTGGGGGGAGGGACAATCTCCTTTTCCCTATCAATTTGGTTCAAAAAGATTATTATATGAAATTAGAAAATTCCTGCTGTCTCAGTATAGGAGCACATACACATACACATGTTTTTAAATATAAAATATCACAAGTAAGCTTAAAACCTGAGCTCATCCTGATAAGGATATCCAGGAATAAGAACCCTTGTCAGCTAAAATCCATTGACAACATTTGTTACGGCGACTATTTATGATGGCCATTTCCAGTTTGGTTTGCAGTAGAAAAGGCATGTTCAATTCATTTCAGATGAAGAATGGGTATATTCTAGGCTAGGAATACAAATGTTTTATATGTCATTGTATGTAAGAGTAATGTTTGTTTTTTCTCTCTCCAAGCAACACCAAATGGAGACACAACATGAAATTAGATGCTGCTGAACTTCTTATTTAATTCCCAAAAAAGAATCCAGGTCAACAGAGATGCTGTGACTCAGCAAAAAATTTTGAGTATATATTAGGTGCAAAATCTTAGCCTACACAAATAATATCAACTCTGCCTCCATATATGGTGCCTAAGAGTCTGTGACCCTATAGCTTATGTAATGCAAGTTAGCCCTTTCCTTGACTATTCTCTTTTATGGGCCCTTGATTCCTAATATAACAGCCTTTTTTCCCTCAACTAAATATAAAGTTCTCCTAACGGGTCATGATTTGGGCTGCTAGCTGCAAGGTCAGCAGTTCAAAAACAATAGCTACTTAGAGGGAGAAAGACGAGGCTCTTTGCTCCATAGAGATTGACAGCCTTGGGAACCCCAGGGGACAGTTCTATTTGGTGCTTTAGGGTCGCTGGGAATCAGAATCAATTGGATGGCATTGAGTTTGCTTTTGGGTGGGAGGTGCAGGACCTGGACCATCTTGGCACCAGAGCTGGGGTAGACTTTGGGCTGCATGGATCAGCCTCAGCAATATGATATAGGGTCACTGAGTTCAAATCCACTCAATGGCAGTAGGTTAGGGCAGAACTTAACACTGGCCAAGCGGAATTTGCCCAATGCTATTACATAGGAATTTCTTTCCATGTCCTGTATTTTATATGTCAAGTCTACCCAATGATTTGTTCTAAAATCAAAGCTTGTTTACATTTATGCTATTTTTTATTTCATGGGGGAGAGGACCGGGAGACTATGTTTTAATGTTCCATTAAAACAGGCAATGGAACAAAGAGAAGATTTTGATAATAATAATTTGGGGAAATAGTAAGGCTAAAATAATTAGCTGAGTTTTACTCTACACGTGCGGTCATGAGCATGTTGTTGTCCGCGGCCGTCAAGCTGGCTCCAACTCATAGTGACCCTGTGGCAACAGAGAGAACATCGCTTGTCCCTGAGCCTTCCTCGCCATTGCTCTGATGTCGGAGCGCCTCCATCGTGGCAGACACTGTGTCCGTCCGTCTTGTGCAGTCTTGCTCTTGGTCACTACCCATCTGCTTTACCAAGCATGGTATCGTTCTCTAGGGGCTGGTCTCATGCCTAGTGTCATAACAATTCTAGACCGAGTGAGCATCCATCATACAAAACACTACTATGTCCTGATTGCTCAAGGGCAAAATGTTGGCACAGGGAAGTTCTACTTCGTTAGACTCTAAAAGTACTTCAATGTAGGATTGACCAATGAGCCCCAGGAGCAGCGTTAGGGAAAGCACGAGTCTGTTTACACTTTCCTTTCATGAGTCCCATGGCTGTATTTAAAAATCTTCCAGTTATGAAGGTCTTGTTGATCACAGAAGCTGAGATCTGCACCGTGCATGGCGACATAACATTTCCCTTTGAATTTAGTAGCACCATGTTCTCTCAGTCCACACATTAGGGTACTGAATGAGGACGAGGGGGTGCTGTCGGCCCTCGAAGCAGGGATGGTATTTACCATGAAGTTCTGTGCTCTAGCCAGTTTCTCCACCACTGCTGGGTGGTGCTCAGAGACGGGTGCCTCCCCCCACTTTATGAGAGGGGTAGTCTAGTCACCACCCTCAATCTTCCGACTTGCTTCTGCCGCCCTCAGGAAAGGCTTTGCCTTCCTCTGCAACATAGATTCTTTTTCAGCCCGAATTTAGACGATGGCTCAGTCTTTTCCTTTTTTATTAAACACTAACTGGTCTTTATTATTTTCCAAATTCTGCTAATATAGTCTACACAATACAGTTTGTCTTCTCATGGTATCGCCTGGCTTCACTCAGTTCACGAGCCCCATGAAATCACATGCTTAGATTTTACGTTCCTGTGCTGTGCGTGTGTTCGCTTCCTTTCTTCCTTTCTGGAGGAGAGCTATGTCTTGATTCTAGTTCCTAATTTCCCAAAGGGTTAAGAACTATTTTTACATAAACTGATATGGAATTCCAAAATATTTTTTTTGAGAGGAATGGAAAGGAATCTGAGGGTTTTTTGGTTTCTATATGTTTTTCGTTTGACTTCCTGCTATGACATCCCTGACAGATCACCTTTCAGCTTGTTTGAATAAATTCAGTGTCAAGGAGGTGGCTACTTTGTGACCTAGCCTATCACCTTGGTGGATGGTTTTAACTGTTAATCAGCAATTCCTCATATTTAGCAAAGCAGTTTTCTACCATGAAAGCTCTTCTACACAGATGTGGACTACCTCACACATGAATGGCATTTGCCCACGGAAAAATGATAAATTAATGTGTGCCTGGAGGTGTAAAGTTTGCTTTCCCAAACTGAACCATATTCTTTTTAAAAAATATCATTTTATAAGGGGCTCATACAACTCTTATCACAATCCATATGTCCATCAATTGTGTAAAGCACATCTGTACATTGATTGCCCTCATCATTCTCAAAACACTTGCTCTCCACTTAAGCCCCTGGCATCAGCTCCTCATTTTTCCCCTTCCTCCCCGCTCCCCCCTCCCTTGTGAACCCTTGATAATTTATAAATTATTTTGTCATGAACCGTATTCTTTTATGCCCCCCCCCCCACCCAAACCATCGAATTGTCTGTGGAGGCTCAGCGATGGTGGGAACCACCATCTTGGAATAGCTGGGTGGTTATTTTCTGTAGTGTTGAATCCTTTCCCCTTACTCTGTCCCCTGGGAACGAGGTCATCAAACATGGAGATACGGAAGGGCTACTGTCTTCTGTGTGCCAAGTCACTCTGATGCTTTGTATTTTCTTCTCCTGTTGGGCTGTGGCCATATTGAAATTGTGATGGCAATCCTGACTATCAGATAGATTACTTACCAAGCGATCGGCCATGCTGCATGGTAAGGCTGGAACTGAACGAGCTGGGTAGAGAGATGGAGGTGGAGGGGGAAAACGGCCTGTGGTAGTAGCTCATTGGACTCACAGCGTCACAGGACTTTCCATTCACTGTTATCTGGCTCTGGGGAAATTGGAAAAGCATCCGTTAAAGTAAACATGGTAGGTCCCATTCTTTTAGATGACTATAGATTACTCCCACTCACCAAACAATGGCCAAATTTTATTTACTTGGGAAAGTGATGTCTAGAAGGACAAGGTACACTTCCCCCTGCCACCACCCAGCGCTTCCTCTATATTTCTGTCTCCGTGAAAAAACATTCTTTTTAATATGTCAGAGGGTACCAGAGATGATCAGGATGAACAGAAACAACTCATCCGTGAGCTTGACACTCTGCCAACAGAGATGCTGAGCCACATCAGTAGGCTTCAGGAATTAGCATATATTCAGAATGAAATGAATATGGAGAGTGAGTTTGCTCTGACAATTATGGCCTAGCTAGTCAGGGCACTGTCACACTGCTCTGCCTGCTTCATTCCAAATAAGCGTTCTTGGACATGATGTCAGGGGTGGGCGCTTAACCTTGGTCAGGGACAGCCAGGGGTGGATGTGTATTTGCTCAGCAAGGGGGCTACCATGAGGGAAGCAGTGTTTGGATTTATAGGTCAAGAAGCAACTTGTTCTAGAAGAAACACAGCTTGCAGAGCATGAGAAAGACATGATGAACTACTGGCTTCTCTCTTTTAGCACATTCTGAACCTGTGGTTTTGTAGAAATGTATTGCTGTGGTTATTTTAGAGCTGAGTATTTTATATCCTCAATGGTAGGTCAAGCATTTTGTTGGAGATAGTTATATATACATTTCTCTTGCTCTTTTTAAAACAAGTTGCGACTTGTTGCTAATAATGATAGCTATTCAGTAGACACATATTTTAATTAAATCAAATCAGCTTAGTTCACAGAGGTTGGATCCCCCTTTGTTAAGCACTCTTATCTATGCACAATGCTCCCTAGGAATTGTGGAAATGACATAGTGCATGCAAATGAGATCCAAAAAAGTTAGTAAAAGCATTAGTCAAAACGCAGTCACAGCTAAAGGCACACAAGCACAAACATGCACATAGAGGACCATGATTTGCAAACCTTCTATAATTCTCCAAAAGCAAAATAAACTATTACCCAGACCTGAAACATGGATCAACAGTCAACTGCACCTGTATGCACGCATGATTTCATCTTCAAGCACACACATTTTCAAATGATCTAGAATCAATTCTATTTCATTACACCACAGCCATACCACAATTGTCCTAACATCAATAAGCATTTTAACACAATGACTATGCTTACTAAGTTCATCTTCAAGTTGTTTTAGAAATTGCTGTCTTATCATCCCACTCACTGCAATCCAGCCAGTTCTGACTCAGAGTCCCAGTAGCACAGAGTAGAACCGCCCCAGGGATTTCTGAGACTGAACATCTTTAGGGCAGTAGAATGCCTCCTCTGGCTGATGTTGAGGTTAGCAGCCCCAGGGAATCAACTATGCTACCGGGGATCCTTAGGTCGTCAAGAGTTGGGAACAATTTTACAGTAAATGGTTTTAAACTTGAGGAACCATGGCGCTGGGGGCAATGTTGAAATATTGGCCATTTGAATCCACTAAGTTGGGCTATGAACCTCAAGGTCAACAGCAACCACCAGCCACTCTCTAGAGAAAGATGAGCCTTTCTACCCTTGTAAAGAATTCCAATGGGAAACCCACAGGGGCAGTTCTACCCTGTCCTGTAGGGGCACTATAAGTCCGAGTAGACTCGATGTCAGTGAGCCGAGTTTGAGAAGCTGACCTTCAGGAGAAATGCAGCAATCTGCTGCTTTAAAGACTGTAGTCTTGGGGACTGTCAGAGAGTGCTACTCTTCTTCTAAGACCTCTGTGAGCCGGCATATACTCCATGGCAATGGGTTTCATATTGTGTGCGCGCGTGCGTGTGTGTGTGTGTGTGTGTGTGTGATTTGTTTTAAACTGAAGCAAGTCCACCTGAATCCTATTTGATGCGTTCAGTAATATTGATTAGATATTTATCAAAAGGAAACACTGAAAGTAGATTTACAAAAATGTGTGTGCTAACCCAGAAATTTACTAAAATAATACCATATGAATACAAGAACGTATACTTTAAAGTGAATTATTAGGGAAAGCATCTCAAGGAAAATCTAAGTGCAATTTAAACTGCTACTTGAAATTAATTCCAGATATAGTTAGTTCAAATAGTGTTTATTAGACTATATAAATCTGACTCCTAAAACAGTTTAAAAAACAGAAAAATAAATAGGTTAGCACGTAAATTCACATCCTATCACTTATCTCTGCCATTTAATTAAAGACCTTGATAATATTCCTTCAAATCTTGAAAGATAAGGAGCACTTAATGTAGAGAACACTGTGAGGCAAGGCCCATGCTTGCTGAGCCCGCTACTAGTACCTGTGCCGCCTGCGCGGGCTGAGGGACCCTTGGTTGTGTTCGCCATGGCTGCAGCCTCACTGAATGGAACATCTTTACTACAAACAACCATTGGGTGGATATGAAACCCAGTGCAATTAATGGTATCCTTTCCTATGTTTGCTGTGGCACCTTAGAAAACATGCATCTAATATTTCGCCATATATGAAACTGACAGATTTATGACCTTGATAAAGAATACTATGCAATACAAAGGACATTTTTGGCTATGACAGAGCTTGTTTGGAAATTCATGATGACATCATTTTTAGACATAAATTCCCAGTTTGGACGTGCAGTGATGTGATTTTTAAAGTAAAGCCATGATCAGTAAACCCTTTATATGCAATTGAAAATCTGCACTATGCACTTTTGAAGCATTTTAGTTCATAAATCATTCGCTGAGGTTTCCATTTGTCGTGGAGACATATTTAGATGAAAAACCATTTACAGAAAACATATAAGTGGAAATAAAGATCGACAAATCGATAAGTACATTTATAACCTACTATACTGGCATGGTTCAGGAGCTGTAGTTTCTAAAAACTCGTGGGGCTGCATTTCCATAATGACAATGTGACTTTTTACATCCTTGATTCCTCTAAGAAAGATGGATTTACAAGAGGTAGGTGTTAGGGAGGGGGGGGCAGGACACATGAACTCATGCCTTCAGTAGTGATACCTGTAGAAGCATGGGTCTATGAGCTAACTATTCACACGGGACACATTCACAGGAGTTTCCGAGCTAGAGTTTAATTTACCAGCCGTTAATAAGGTTACAATTTTTTAAGTGTTAAGACTTTCTCTATAGTTCATTCATAACAATCTTATATATACTTGTATACATTTCTGAGATAACGTCTCCTGAAGGCAAATCCCTGTAAAACACATGTACTATGACAGCAGTGCCGTGGAAATGTTAACTCATTCGGAAATGAACGAAGAGATAAAATGGACGTTTTCAACACTAAATCAGCCTATGCGGATGACAGCAATGGATGCCGCTGGTAGACTGTGGAGTGGGTTTACCAGACATCATCGATGCAAACACAAATGCTCAGTGGCACTATGGGCTGGCAGATACATAATGGAGGCCAAGGAAGGGAGGATCATTACATGAGTGGCAGCAGGGGTGGTTAAGGCGGTGCCTTCTGGGACAGTAGCCCGTTGACCCCGCTTGGGGAGGGTGTCTCCGAGCCGTCAGTGGTGTCAGAGTTCCTGACCTGCAGCTCATCTAGCATGGCTGTGGAAGACTTGCTCTCAGAGTGGGAGGAGTCCGTGGGGAGAGAGCCACAGCTGCAGCTGCTGTACGGCAGGCTTTCAGGGAGTAAGAAAGGCTGCCTACATTCATTGCGTGCAAGGGCTCTGGGTTTATGCAGCCACGAGGGGCCCAAGTCACCAGGAGGTGCTGGCAGGACAAAGGATGCAGGCTGGAGCCAGTCTGGTGAAAAGGTGGCCCCCGTATGAGGGACCACAGAAGGAGGGCGCAAAGAAGTGGCTTCTGGTGTGGTCTGACTGTGTGTCCTGTGAAGCATTTACCGCCAACACATGGGCGGTTAAGGTCTGCTTTCCCAGCTGAGTTTGAGGAAAAATCATAAGAAGAGATATAAATTACCCAATCGATAAAGCTATCTCTTTCTGCAACGCAGCATCGCAGGCAAAATATCCGTTTTATTTGCAAGCACTTTCGGAAGGACATTCAGATGGATTAGATGTCAACCACACATTACACAGAAAGCATAAAACTATGAAGAATGCTGTGTTATCTTTTTGGAAACACGGCCAAATTTCACACTGCATTACAGTGTCATTTTGAGTGAGGGCTTCAGAGAGTTGGCTTAAGAAGAGTCTAAATATATATATATATATATATACATTTTTTTTTCTCTCTCTCTCAAATTTTGTTTTTCTCGTGGCAGTGAAGTGAGAGCAGGTGTCTATTGGTGGGGAGTAGGAACCTCGTGGGCCTTGTGGAGTGCATGAGTCAGCAGTTCTGACCTCACCAAATGCTGACAGAGGAAGATGAGGCTTTCTGCTCCGGTAAAGACTTACAGCCTCCCTCAGAGACCCAAGGGGGCAGCTCCAGTCCGTCCTCCGGTATTGCTGAGTCAGAACCGACTCCATGGCAGTGAGTTTAGCTTGGTATTGGTCAACAGGGTTGGTTCTCATTTCCTTAGAAATAGCCTTGTGGCATAACGCTCCCTCTTCCAAAATACACTCAGAATATAAATTAGTTTGGCCTGTTTCCGTGCACTATAAAGCATCATCCAACTAAACACAAGTACATTTTGGTTCTTAATCATTCACTGGGCTTGTCCTTTGATTTCACTATAAAATATTAAGCGAATTGACCTTTAAAATAACCTAGCAGTACAAACAGAAAGTTCTTGTATGGGAAAATAAAGTGCAAAAAAAATAAAATCACCCACTGAAATGGTTAGCATGAGTTCTAGTTGGTTAGGACTGCTCTCGGTTTTTAAATCTCAGGTAAAGGAGAAAGAAACTGGAAGTGAAATTGAGGTTTATTATCTCTAAGGTGATGATCCCGAAAACCCATAGCAGGTTTTCTTACCCGCCTGTTATCACCTTGATAATAGCTCTTTCCTCAAGTCAAATATGATGACAGGTGTCAACCTCAATATAAGTGAATGAGTCTTCAAGCTTTTCTTCTTATGTCTTTAAGTGTTTGGTGCCAGGCCAGAAGTATTATGAAAAACAAGCATGTAGCTGATGAGAGAGTTAAAGAGAATCTTCAAGAGAAATCTTGTCCAGTAAAGGTTTAATGGTACCAGTGGAGTTCTTGGTCAGTAACCATTTTTATACAGCTGGTATCATGCATGCTGCTTGCTGGTCTCATAAAAAATCTTAATGAATATTTTCCCTCTGATGTTTAATGGAGGATTAAAAGAAAAATCCAGACTATAACAGGTCTCTCTGGATCATGCAATCCCCTTGAAAGTATGATAGTAGTATTTCTCTTAGGAAAAGTGTACACATTCATATGCTCATAAAGTTCTACATGTAAATTTAGGGGATTATAGATAATCAAGCATGCATCCTTACTCGAATAGTTTAAGAAGTTCCAATTCTAGGTAAAATATCCACTTTTTAAAATTTATAGAGTTTTTTGTAAAAAACATACTCATTTTAAATATACTTTAGTATATATGGTTAAAAACATCTGTGGGATTGATTAACAAGCATATTGTTACTCAGAACTTAAAAATTTAATTGGAATACATTTTTGTTAATAAATGTTTATAGTAATTGGAGATTTTATTGGAAGTAAAATGATATATTAAAATTATAATACTTATAACTTAATATGTTAGAAATCTACAAGCCTGAATGGAACCCAGTATGCAGCGGTTTGGGGTTGGGTATAATGAGTGGAATTTCTTACTGTGAGGCAGTTTCACTTAAGATGTTTCATAGCATATTAATGTCTTTTTTATTTTGCTTATGCTAAGTGAAGATTCCATTAAATAATAAAAATCATGCAAATAGATTTGTGTTACTTGCTTAAAGAAGCTATACTTTTAAAAATTCAAAGTAAAAATTGGAATGACTGTCATGCTTACAGGTCTGGCTTGCCTATAGCCTTGGACTGGAAACATTTCAAAATTGAGGGCATGTTTCCCTCTACAATCTGCAACAGCATGGGGAATAAGGAGCCCTGACCCATTAGGCTGCTAACCATGAAGTCAGTCATTTGCAAAGTCTGTAAATAGTTACATCCCAGGGGCGGTTCTCCAGTTCCACCCTGTCCTATAGGGACATCGGAGATGGCATCGACTCGAGGCAGTGAGTCTACTTGGTTTTTGATGGGTAATAGGATTCTGGTTGTTTGTACAGTGTTGTGTCTTGGAATGATCCTTATCCATTCACATGTTTTTTCAAAGAGAGGATCAACAGATACTCTGTTTTGCTTTGGAAGGTGGCTGTGATGAGCTCTGCCTGTGCAGGTGTGGGCTCCTAGATCGGAGGGTGGAACCTTCCAGAAGCTCCGCAGGAGGAAGATGAGGCCGTCTTCGGAAATAGTTCTACTCTGTCCCATCAGCTTGCTATGAGTTTGAATTGACCGTATGGCAGTGGGTTTGGTTAATGTGCATGTGTGCCCGGAACTAACAGATGCAATGCCTCCTGGTGAGTCATACCACACTTACATTTCTAAAGATAAAACTCAGAAAGAGAAGTATCCAACAGCTTTATGGTCACCCACACAAAGACTTTGCAATATCTTGCCATGCAGATGTAAAGTATGTAGAATGCTTGGGACTTCTGACTTCCACACTAATGAGATGCCTGCTTAGATATAAGAAAGAGACAGAATCACCTTATGCATGTTTCCATGCATATATAGAATATATATATATATATATTCCTTGTATTCCAAGGAAATATAAGAATATATGGAAAAGGGAAAGGGGGACATAGCTTTTCTTCATTTGGACTATACTGAAGTAAGGAACACTAAATTTGGAGGCAGATAGATGATTGCTGAAGATGATTGGGACCCCTGGTCAAGACCATGCTTAGGTAAGGTGTTGGATTATAAGTCAAGGCTCACTAACTCTTGTAGAAGGCAAGTTATTTTTCACTTTCGCCAGCTGGTGACCTCCGTGGGTGAGTAGGGGCAGGGGTCAAGAAACAATAGCTTGTTGCTTCCTGGCCTCTTATGGTGGGAAGGCACAATGAGTGGTTAGACGTTGATGTATTTCATACACCAAGAGAAAGCTTAGTGAGGACGAATGTGTGCATGACCCAAGCCATGGTGTTTTCAATGGCCTCATATGCATGTGAACATTGGACACGGAATAAGGAAGACTGAAGGGGAATCAAAGTGCTTGAATTGTGGTGCTGGAGAAGAAGATTGTAAGTAACATGGCCTTCCCAAAGGAGAAACAAGTCTGTCTTGGAAGAAGGACTGCCAGAGAGCTCCTTCGAGACAGGGGTGATGAAGCTTTGTCTTACATATTTTAGACATGTTGACAGGACAGACCAGTCCCTGGAGAAGGACATCATGCTTGGTACCATAGAGGGGTAGTGGAACAGAAGATGGATGCACCAATGGGCTCAAATATAGGAGCAGTGCACCTGAGGACGGTGCAGGATTGAGCAGTGTTTCTTTTATTCTGCTGAGCATGGGGTTGCTATGGGTTGGAACTGACTTGTAGCCCCTAACAACAATAACAACAACAACAACAACCAACAAGGGAGAGCTCCTACTTATTCAAAGTAGCCCTGACAACAACAACAACCAACAAGGGAGAGCTCCTACTTATTC
>NW_022103906.1:57009333-57017034 GCF_000313985.2 Echinops telfairi | reverse complement strand
GGGAGAGCTCCTACTTATTCAAAGTAGCCCTGACAACAACAACAACCAACAAGGGAGAGCTCCTACTTATTCAAAGTAGCCCTGACAACAACAACCAACAAGGGAGAGCTCCTACTTATTCAAAGTAGCCCTGACAACAACAACAACAACAACAACAAGGGAGATCTCCTACTTATTCAAAGTAGCCCTGAATCTCCTATAAAAAGAAGGGCAACTCTGAAGGAGGAGAACGTTACCATTAGTGATGGAAAAAACAACAACAACACAATGGCAAACAAAGCAACACTGAGTTGCTGTCGAGTAGATTCAGAGTCTTGAGGCCGTCTTTTCTCAGAACTAGATCTCAAACCAAAAACTCACTGCCACTGAGTTGATGCAGACTGATAGCAGCCCTACATGATAGGGTAGAGCTGCCCCAGCGAGTTTCTGAAATTGGAACTCTCTATGGGAGTAGAGAGCCATGCCCTTCTCCAGCTGAAGCAGGGCTGGAAGTAGGTCGTATAAAACCAATCATTTTTCCTCTGTCCCCATACTCCCATTATAACCTTCCTTCCCCCGACAGCCTCTCTAGAGGGCCAGAGAAGCCCTCGGTAACCATGCTTGTACCAGGTGGTGATTCCACATGGGTGGTCACAGCTGATTGTTTTGGCGGGAGAAGTCAATTCTGCATCGCTTCCCCTGCAGAAATCTGAATTATAGCTGCAGGGAGCCCAGTCGCAAGGCCATGCGTAATTGGAGGCAGAGAATGCTATGGGATCCAGACACAAGGAGATGAACATAAGGCGAACTCAGAGAAAAGAGCTAACACCCCACAGGGCACCCAGACAGAGAAAGAGAGCCTATTGGCTGCTCCCATCCCATTTCCCTGTTGCTGGGGCATATCACTTGCATTTCAATGATACAAGATGACCTTATAGCCTTATAATCAAAATACTTTTTTCCCCCAGAAGTCTTTACCACTCCATGGTCCCTAACCAACACCCAGGTGACAGTGATCTAAAATGCTTACGCAGATGTGCACACATTAGTGAAAGGGTGGCCCCCATATCAGGGACATAAATCCTCAAAGCACCAGCGTGCTGCTGGTGGAGTGTCTGTGGCTGGGACCCACCTGGAGCCAGCAGGTCTGCGTAAGAAAGATGTGGCTGGCTTCCTCCATAAAGATTACAGTCTTGGAAGAAATATGTAGAAGTTATTAGGACTCAACATTGAAAAGATTTTTTAATTTAAAGATTTAAATGAAAGATCTTGCCCAAGTGCAATTGAAGAATTGCCCAAGTGTGCATGGATGCCCCATGAAGAAACCGAAGCCTGCCACTTCTAAGGGTTTTCAAGAAGAGGCAGCATAGCTACGTACTGGGAATTATGTAGAGGCGAGCTTGATGATTACTAAATTCATATTGGACATTTGAATATTCTCCACCCTTTAAACACACACACACACACACACACGTCCAATGGAGAGGTTGCCGAATACCTGACCAACTAATCATTTAATAAACTCACAGATCAGAATTCCTGTGATACTGTTGGCTACATTACTAGAGTTCATCAGCGCACAGGGCTGGCAAGGATGGGAGAGGTCCAGAAAGAGTACTCTACAGTTCTGAATCTTTTCCATCACCCTACATTCTGACATTTTTATCATCCCCCCTTGCTTATCCTCTGCATATTGATCCCATTGATCCCCCTATCAGACTAATCCCCACGACAGTGCTGCTAATCCTCCTTTGTGTCCTCCACATATCTGCAGCAGCAGCTGTGACAGGGAAGCTTAGGCAAATGATTGATTAGAATATTTCATACGAGAAGGTCCAAGTTTATCTTCCTGAAGCAAAGAGCGCAGCCAGGGGAAACTGTTGAGGGTAGGGCTTTTTGCGGTCTTTTCAGAGCTCCTTGTTTATACCTTCGCTCATCTGCGGTGGAAAACAATGGAACCATTTCAACCACAGGATGTGGTTTCTTTATACATAATTTTGTAGGTGGTAAATTAAAACATTCAATTAATCAAACAATACGCTGTGAAAATTCCACTGCTATCCATTCCAGCTGATCACAGTCCTACATATGATTTCCAAGACTGTCAATCTTTACAGAGTGTCCAAACTCCTTGTTATTCGGCAGAATTGCTAGTAAGGTTTGAACCACTGACCTTGTGTGGGGCAGCCCCATCCCTATCCACAGCACCACCAAGGCTGCTGAGATGAACACAATTGCAATCCCTAAAATAGGTGACAGTTTTCTTTTTAGTTGAATTAATGGCCAGATTTTAACAACAACACAAAATATGCAGATGAAACTTCTAGAATACTGACATTGCCTCTTTTTAGTGTACAGGAGCTTTGGTTCCTGGGCCTGCTGATTTCTTGGGAGGCAAGTTCTTTTGATCTTATATTTGGCTGTTCCGTAGTGTGTCGTTTATAGCTCCTGACCTTTACTAAACTTTCTTGTGAGACTATAGAACTTAAGATGGAAAGGTCAGCATTGCAAAAGACCATTGCGTGAAACAGTATACTTTTAAAAAAGGAAGCATTTTATATATATATATATATATCTCATATATATATATAAACATAATAAATTACATATTTTCTTTTCCCACTAGACATTTGATCTGGAAAAATATGATTTGAAGCTTCTAACAGCTACAGCACCTTGAATAGATTACTCGGTAGCAGGCACTATACCAATAAGCACCTTGTCTGCCTTGTCTTACTCAAATCTCTTAGCAGCTCTGTGTGACGAATGTAGGTTTATCTCCACTCTGTAGATGAAAGAGCTGAGACTTGGGGACGGCGCATAACTTCCATGGAAGGTCTTAGCTTAACAGCATCTTGAAGGAACTCGCTGTCAAACTGCCTTCTGAAACCCCCTCCAAGCAAGCGCCCTTTCCATGAAACACAGAAAATTAGCATGCGCTCCGTCCACCTTACTAAAAGGCAGTCTGAGGTCGCATCTTGCTTTTGCTCCATCAGCAGTGTTTCCACAGTTGGCCCTCCCTTCCCCTTGCTAGACTCGCCTCAGTTGGCCGTCCACAGTTTGGTGTCCTCACCTGGACACCGTGTTTTCTGGCTGTCCGCCTTCCTGACCAGGCACGCCTTCCTCCTCTGCTGGCTCCTCTTCCTAATGCTGGGAAGCACCAGGCTCCAGCCTTTTCTTTTCTCTAAATTTACTTCCTGAGTGATCTCGTGGCTACACGTGTAAGCCGATGTCTCCAAGTGCTTCTCTCCTGAACTCTTGATTCAGGTCTCCAGCAGTCCGCTTGCCCTCTCTCCGTGGAGGTCCACAGAGATCTCAGGTCGTTGCTGCTCTCTGGTCTATTCTGTGAAGCCACTCCACAGTAGAACTGTGCCATGGGGCTTTCCGAAGCAGATTGCCAAACCTGTCTTCTGAGGTTCCTCAGGCAAGTAGAACAGCCAACCTTAAGCACTTATTATCAAGAGCTTAACTATTCAAGCCAACCCCGGAACTCCTGTCTCAACCGTGACGTGTACCAAATGCCAGCTCTGAATTTTCCAGTTTTCTAGGCTCACTGAGGGTAATTTATCTTTTCCATTTGCCTACTGGAGTCAACCTTGACTCTTCACTCTCCTTCAGCTCACACAGGCAATCTGCCTTGAAGTCCTGTTTGCTCGACTTTGAACTTACCTTCAGAATCTGCCAGTTCTCTCCCCTCTACTGCTTCCAAAGTGCTTCTGGCCACTGTCCTTTCTCCCCTGAAGCAATGTGATACCAACCAAACTGGTTTGCCTGCTCTCCTCCTTGACCCACTCTCAGCTGTCCCCTGCTCAGCTGCCAGACTGATTCTGTTCTAAGATAAGTCAAGTAGCCACCCTATCACACTCCCTTCCTCCTGATAAGAAGTGGGGGTCTTTGCAGGAGCTCACAAGGACCTCTGTGGCCTCCAGTGTCGTCTCATGTGACTCTCTATCCTGAGCAGTCCCAACATGCCTTAGACTTAAAAGCCTTTGAACTAGACATTCTCTCTGCTTTTCTGTGATACTGTAGGTTAGGCATTGGACTGCTGACTGCAAAGTCAGGGGTTCAAACCCACCAGCCACTCATTGGAAGAAAGCTGAGGCTATCAGATCTCATAAACAGTTAGTCTCAGGAATCTTCTATATAGAGTCTCTCTGAGTCAGAATTGACTCAGTGGCCGTGTGTGGGTGTATTCAGAATGGAAGCTGCTCCCCACATCACTGTGTAGGACTACCCAGTTTTATTTCCATAGACATGCTTCCTCCTGTTGGTGGCGGTAAGTGATTTACCCAAGTATTCTTTTTTTTTTTTTTAATGCTTGTCCCCCTCTTCCCAATTAAAAAAGAAAAAAATTAATTGTTCCAATTCCAGATCTCTGATTAGCACAGTATATCATATTCCAAAACCAAGTTCCCTGGCAGTGAGGTGAATTTGACTCATAGCGACCATTGAGGACAGTGAGACTTCCCCACCGCGTTTAAAGGCTGTAACCTGTCGGGGAAGCAGGCGGCCTCATCGCTCTTCCCCCAGTGCCTGGTCCACGGAACAGCTGGCCGGGGAGCTCTCAAAGCAAAGCGCATTCCACGACCAAGCTGGGGCTCCTAACACCTGTACTTGGCACATCAAAACCACACCCTTCGAATTGAACTGGAGTCAGTTTCCACTCATAGTGACCCTATGTAGGATATCTGGGACTGTAAATCTTTATGGGTCTGAGACTTTAAATCTCTCTGGGAGCGGATAACTTCATCTCCTTCCTTCTCAGTGGCTGGCGAGTTTGAACCACTGAACTCGTGGTGAGGCCGTCTCTATAGGCGACTCGAACTGCTCCAGTGGGTTTCCAAGGAGCAGACAGCCTTCTCCTTCTTCCAAGGAGCAGCTTAGAGGTTCAGACTACCGACCCTGGATTTAGTAGCCCAACATGTACAGGGCTTGTAGGTAGTACAACCTTCATGTTTGCTGCGATTACTGTGGGTGTTCCGAGGGGTATTCACCGTTAGTGTGCTTGGCTGCTAACCAAACACTTGGCAGTTCAAGTCTACCCGGAGGACCCTCAGAACTGATCTATTTCTATAAAGGCAGCCCCTGAAAACCCTACTGAGCCCAGTACTTTTACTCACATGGGTCAGCCTGAGTCAACCCAACAGGAAGAGGTGGTTATTATTATTATTGCTGTTGTTTGCTATGATCACCTTATAGGGAGGTGCAGTGAGTAACTGCCCCGCTGCTAAGGGGAGGAGAGGTCAGCAGTAAACCAACCCCATGCTTCGGGGTGGAAAGATGCAGCACCAGGCTTCCATAAAGATTCACAGCCCCAGAGACCCCGGGGCAGGCTCTTCTCTCCCACAGAGTCCTGACGAGTGCAAACCAACGGAAGGCAATCGGTTTGGTTAGTTGTGTTTTGTTGGTTTTCTCTCTCTCAGAAGATATGAACTGAATGTAAAGAAATTGCTTTCATGACTGCATTTTGTCGACCCTCCCTGGTTGGTGAAGGAGACACTGTAGTAGAGGTATAAAAGGTGCATGCCTCTTTAACCACCACTTCGGAAGGGCTTCGCTTTACCTGTGTTCATATAGGTGGTGTTTGCTGTCAAACATATCTGTTGGAGATTTTCCACAAAGTTTTAAAATATATCTCTTCAAGGGTATGTTTGGGATGATCTTCCATGGCCCAACTATAGACATAGCAGCGTACGATATACTTAAACAATGTTTTTAATATTACCATGCCTGCCCTTATTACCAGTGCTAGGGGCTTAGGCTATGAAAGAATTTTACACATGTAGAAAAAAAGGTTTACCTCTCAACATTCTGAGTAGTAGATGTTGATTGAGACAATATTTGAAACATACCATTTACAAAAGGGAGAAACTGAATGCAGACCAGTGGATATTTACAAAGGGCCAACGGCCAACAATGCTTGATGGTCAGAATTTTGTGCCCAAAGAACTGTAGCTGACCATCATTGCAAGAGGGTCTAGCCATATGAATAAAGTAACTCTGGGTCCCCAAAGGTCTGGCACAGAATTTAATGTGTGAACATCTAAGAGTACTTCGGCACTGGAGTGGTGGGCGTTGTCACAGTAACTGAGCCTGCAGTGATTTGCTTATACATTTCTAGGAAGTAGGAAATGGTTAGAAGATGATTTCTGGATAAACTCTGCCAATGTCGTGGTGAATCGAGTAGGGCTTTGAATCTGAAGATGGTTTCTTTCTCCTTTCCCTTCCTGCTTGGATGCACAAACAAAGCACTGGGTTATATAAGAAGCCCAAACCACAGAAGTTAGGGTCTCTCTCACACGCCTGCCATAAGAGACTGGAAAGGGTCATGTACCACTTGGCGGTCGGAGGACTGAGCAGCCTCAGCAAATGCAGATGTTTGTCTCTCTGGCCGAAGAGGTATCTTTGTCGTCTCAGGAGAAAGCCCAGGTAGCTGTCTGTGGCTTTCAGGATCGTGGCCCGAAAGGGGAGCTATCTGAATGGAAAGAGATGCTGTGTGTGTCTCAGGCACCTTGTCAGGGGGTGGTGAGAAAGACCTTCTGGGAAATGATGGTACTTCAGCAGGTCTGGGGAGCAGTGGTGCCTCAAAGGGGCCTCTGCTGCTGGCTCCCTCCTGTCTAGGGGCTAGTGTCAAGGTAGAAATTCGCCGCGTTTGAGAATCCTCTTGGAGAAATGGTGTGCTGATATCAGCAAATGGCAGGGCACCTGCACTGGTCGCTGCAGGGAGTGAATTGGTGATTTTTTGTGTGTATGACACAGTTGTGTTAGATTCTTCAGAGTACACAATTGTCTGCCTGGGATCCTGGTTAGAATGCATAGTTCTCTGAACAGGCTCCTGGCTAGTAAAGTACTCTGTGTAGGAAGGTGTTGGTGTGCTGGTTACGAATTGGTCTACACTGTCACCCTTTGTATGATCGGTGATCAAGGAGCTACAAAAACTCCTGGGTGGTGGGAAAGGTGCCTGGATTGCCAATGGCATCCGGGAAAAGAAATCATGTTGTTGAAGAAGAAGAAGAAGAAGAAGAAGAAATAGAAAGTCAAAGTTAGTCATTCAAGAAACCAGCATCAATCTTGCATCTAATGCAGGTGAAATGATATCATACCTAAACATTTTGTTGACTAAATAGTTGTTCATTTCATTTGGCATACATTTTACTTTATTATTAACAGTTGCTGTCGGAGGATGTATTATAAATAAGGTGACCAGATTTTAACATTGGTAAAGTGGGATACCATTGATAAAACTCATATCCTGGCGAAATAGCCATATGGCAGCCGAAAACCGTATATCCTAGCTTGTCATGCGTTCTTTCCAAAAATCGGGACTTTTTAAAAAGGCCGCGGACCCAGGAAAAATTGTTAAAAATCGGGACTGTCCCGCCAAAAGTGGGATGTCTGGTCATCTTAATTACAAAGTTTGTCTTCACCTTCGTTTTGGGAAATCATTTTAATAAGTGGGCACAAGTTCTTTTGGCGTCTTTTTCAATATGAATCAGTGAACCACTTTCATGAGACTAATACATTGAAAACCAGGACACTTTAACAAAATTAACATTTGTCTTCAATGTTGTAAATACAACTCTGAACAGCAACACAAAGCCAAAAGCAAAGACTTGCTAAAAGTAAAAACGACCAAAGTGTGCACATGAGGAAAAAGTATCAAAGTGTGTACACGTTGCTAACTAGCAGGAGCTAAAGCCGTGGCCTACTACTTATGCTTCA
>NW_022103906.1:57006820-57008616 GCF_000313985.2 Echinops telfairi | reverse complement strand
TTCACTGATTTTTTCCCTCTCAATAATAACACAACAATGTACTTTTTATTTTATCCTTGTCCAAGCTGGGTATATGAACATCTAAATAACAAGTTAGAGAATTCAAAGGAAGGATCTAAATTGAAAGCAAGGACCGTTGCCTTCAGGCACCAATCAGAACATCAGGGTTTTTAATGCCTGCTGTTACTGGGTGGACACAAAGCAGCCCTGGTCATGTAGTGGTCACACACTGGGTTGTGATCCACATGGTTGGCAGTTCAAAACCAGCAGCAGCTCTGGGAGAGAAAGATTGGGCTTTTTGCTTCCATGGACAGTTACAGTCTTGGAAGCCCACAAGAGATCACTATGAATTAGCATTAACTTGGTGGCAGTTAGTTTGGTTTTTGGTTACTGGATACAAAGGACTCCTAATGGCGTAGTGGTTATAATCTGGGCTGCTAGCTACAAAGTCAGTAGTTCGAAACCACTAGCCACTCTTTGGGAGAAAGAGAAGGCTTTCTATTCCCAGGAAGGGTTATGGTCTCAGAAACTCACAGAGGCAGTGCTGCTTGTCACACAGGGTGACTATGAGTCAGAATCCACTTCATGGCAGAGTTGACCACATTTAATAATTAGATGTATATTTTAGGGGTAGTTGTAAATTTTGTTCTTTTTTTGCATTAGGAAAGTATACATATGTTAGTCATATTGTATATTACTGTCAAACCATTTACTATAAATAAAACTTTCCTCTAATTCCATTAAAATAAATTTATTTAAGTATGAAAGGACTGTTCAATACATATTTCATTGTCTTATGGCTAGTAGGCTGTTAGAGAATAAATGTCAGCACTTGTAAGTTGTTTTTGACAATGTTCTTGGAAAGCAGTGCAGTAAAATATTTATTAAGTGCATTATTGGTCTTAAACATTCAAGAACCAAGTCATACACCTTTTGAGGTAATTAATTTGTGTTGCTCGATGCTATCATGTCGTGTGGGCACTTTTATCTATAATTACAAAGCCTTAATTCTGAGAAGGAGCCTGGAATCATTCAGTCCAACCTGCTATCCAGTTTCTGAATTCTCTCCACATATTCTGCAGGACCATTATAACATTTCTGTGATTCCCATGCCTAGTAGTAAGAGTGTGAACATTATAAGTCAATGTTCCATTCACTTCATTTGAAATGCTAAAGTAATATTTACTTTGGAATATAAATACATGAATTTGAAATGGGTTGAGAAGTGCAAGTGTTTGATTTTTAGATGAATTATTTGATATTTTATTTCTAAGCTAAAGAAGAAAAATAAACAGGAATTAGAATAGATTATAATGACATTAGCTCAGCCAGGTTAGAAAAGACCAAAAAAAATTTCATTCTTTCTGATGGCTGCTAGTTTAATACAGATTTTTTGTTATCTCCAATGATGCAAAATCAGAGTAACAATCGTTTTTAAAGGTTCCATAAAGTCAAACTCCACCACTTGTCCATCAGTTTGTAGTACCTACGGTGGTGGTGGTGGTGTGTGTGTGTGTGTGTGTGTGCGTGTAGTGGTGCCTCTGCAAAGTGTGCCATTAGTATTTTAAAGATCAGCAGGGTTTCCTGTAGTGGATGCATTTCAGTGACGCTTCCAGACTAAGAAACGTCTAGGAAGAAGAATAGGTCAGACATTCTCAAGAATTAGCCACTAAAAAGACTTATGAATAGTAGCAGAACATGGTTTTTCACTGATGATATTGCATTTCTCCACTGGCTCATTCTACAGATGTGGTAGATATGATTCCTATGTATTCTACCTGGTGAGGGCTCTGTGC
>NW_022103906.1:57003702-57005648 GCF_000313985.2 Echinops telfairi | reverse complement strand
GGACCACTGACGAGATGGGGAGTTATCTGGACTGTCTTGGAGCTCAGCTCGGTGAATTTTCATGGAAGAGTTGGGAACGAGAAGGGTCCCTGCAAAAGCTGTGCTTCGGGTTCCGACAGACTGGGAAAAGGAGCGTCCAGTGGAAACATGCCGTGCTTTGAAAAGACAGCTCCAAAGCAGCCCAGACTTCCCCCCAAGGTCATTACTAGTGAAGAGATATGGTGCTCTTTGTTTGACTCCAAGAGCAAATATAAATCAAGCTTTTTGGCCCCCAAAACCTTGTCAAGTGAAATCAAAGATCAAGATGATGCTTATTTGTTTTTTTGATGTGAAAAGCATTTGGAGTTCATTCCCCCAGGTCAGACTGTGAATCAAGCTTTCTATTTAGAGGTTCTTAAATGATTGTGTAATGGTGTGTAACAAAAAAGGCCTGGTTTGTGGCAGACTGAGGACTGGTTTTGCCACCACGACAATGCACCTGTTCACACAGTCATCTCAGTGCCCCAGTATTTAGCCAAAAGCAGCGTGCCTCTCTTGCCCCATGTGTCTTACTCACCTGACCTTGCTCCGTGCAACTTCTTTTTGTTTCGTGAATGAAGAGAGACATGAAAGGACAGCGATTTGATGATGTAGAAGAGGTGAAGAAAAAACAAGAGGGGGTGCTGTCAGCTATCCAAGCAGATGGGTTTTGAAAAATGTTTCCAAGAATGAAATTGCAGATTTGACAAATGTATTAAATGTAATGGAGAGTACTTTGAAGGTGATAAGGTTGTTTTGTAAAATAATTTTTAAACACATAGCTTTGAAAAAAATTCCTTTTTGGGGGGGGGTACCCCCTTGTATTTATATACATACACACATACATATCTTGAGGCATGTATTTAAGGATATGTATATATATTACACACACATGCATATATCAAGATATATATATATAATAATCTATACATATACATACATATGCACGTATGCAGATATATAGATGTTGATTGAACAGCACTCCTCTTCAATTTGTCATTCCAGCTATAGTAAATAATGTGTTTGTGAAATTCAAAATAGCCAGTGACAGTCCATTTTAGCTGATTCAAGTCAAGGCAAGGAATCTACCAATGTTCCATTAGATTTTTGGCAACTTCTTAGTCCTCCCTGATTCATACTTGGTTCATTCCAATTATGAGTTGCTGTTTGCAGCTGCTGCTTCTCAGGTTGAGTTGAACCACGTCAGCAAATGAAGGTCCTGGAAGCTTTGCTCCCTCCACACCATGGTAGCAGACCCTCCTTGGAGGGAAGCCTCTTCCTGTTGTACTTTGAGTCCCTCCCACCTTGAAGGGCTCCTCTGCATCCTCTACATCAGACAGTGTTCTGCTGCTCCCCATGATGCTTTGACTTATTCAATTACATTCTATTTTTGGTAAGCCGATTGCCAGGTCTTTCTTCCCAGTCTGTCTTAGTGTGTAAGAGCCAGTGAGACCCGTCTACCCTACGTGGCCCTTCTTCTGATATTTGAAATGCCGGTGGCATCGTTTCCAGATTCAGAGCAATACACAAGTCATCTCAATGAAACAACTGACAGAGAATATAGATCTTTAAAAAGTATATAGAGAATATCGGGTTTTTGTTGTTTTGTTTTGAAGTTCAGTGGACAAATGGCTTGGCAGATGCATGGGCTAAACCCTTTGCCCAATCTTTTGGAGATTATGCAGGGTCATGCACTTGTGAAAAGCAAATTGAGAATACTTTGGATCTGGGTCCTTCACGGCTACTGCTGTTTAGTAGGTAGTCATGGCTTCTTTGAAAGCTTCAGAATGATGACGTGGCACCGGTTTATCATCCCTCTGCCTGTTTCTCATGTGATTATAAATAGGAGGCTTGAGAACTAAGACCAGTTCAGACTCATAAAGACGCTTCACTAAAACAGTCATCACTCTTTATCCAGCCAGGAGGTG
>NW_022103906.1:57000760-57002495 GCF_000313985.2 Echinops telfairi | reverse complement strand
TGAGGGTGTACTGGAGGGTCACAGGTGAGGAGACTCTACTGGCGTGATCTTTTGTGGAGTTTTACGTAAAGGCAGGTCTAATGATCTCTACGGCTGTAAGCAATTCAGAATTCCGTTTTGATTCATCTAAAGATTCCATGTTAAACAAGTTATTGTGAAAGCTACTGTTAGGCATAAAAGAAGCTTATTTCTTCTCCCCAAATTCAATGAACTAAATTTTGAAAAATAGATCATAACTAAGTTTCTAATCGATACAAAAAGCACGGATGCTGCACTGGTTAAGCATTTGCTTGCTAAACAGAAGGTTGGTGGTTTGAGCGACTGTCATTTTGGGGAGAAAGATGTGGTAGCCTGTGTCTCTAATAATACAGCCTTGAAACTTGAACCTTATGGGGCAGAGTTCCTCTGTCCTGCAAGATTGCTGTACCAAAGAGGTCTACCTATTTTGTCTAACAATTGAACTTCAAATTCAGGGGACCTAAATTTATAGTCTAGAAATCTTACTATTTCTATGCTATGACATTTTAAATGTCCCAGTGCCATCACATATTCTTATTAATGAAGATTATTTCATATTCTTCAAGTACTAAATGTTTTCTATTAAGTTGAGTGATAGGAAATGTTGATACATCATCAATTTTTAACTTTCAAAATGTCAGTCTCTTATGGTTCCATCTAAAAGTACCTTGTCTATGTTTCATTTTATAAATAATAACCATTTGGTATTATTGAAGCTGGGCCACATTCCTTGGCGTATGCTTCAAAGGTCTACATCCCAGTATTTTGGACAAGAATTATAGTTGGTGAAATGCCAGTGGCCCTTCATTCTTATTTCCTTGTGGTAGCCATTGTTAACAACAGTATTCGTTTTTCTAATTTTTTTTCCATGGGAATATATATATATATATACACACACACATAGACATGGCAAACCAAATTGAGATCACACTACATACACTGCAAAATGCCATGTGTGTGTTTTATGAATAACTCTGGCCTGGTATTTAAATATGGGCATTGGAGTTATTTGTAGATGGGAGATGGGGGGGCAGAGTTGGATTCTCTACCTGGAAATTTGTTCCCTAACAAGGCTGAGTAGTATCGATCAAGTGGCTTGTAAGTCATGAACAGCCTGAAGATTTAATCAACTATGGAATGCATGTGTGTGGTGGACATTGTGAGAAGCACAGTGAGCAACAAAATTATCTAAATACCCTCCACCCCTTTCTCGCTTCTCCAAAAGTCAAAAGCTTGCCTTCTTCAAGTTGATTCTGACCCATAGCAACTCTATAGGCCAGGATAGAACTGCCCTGGGGGGTTCGAAGACTCTTTTCTTCCAAGGAAACTTAGTGGTTTCACACGGCTCGACTTTGAGGTGAGCAGCCCAAATGTAACCCATTATGCCAATTTATGCTCAAATCAGCCAACCAACCAGCCAACCAAAAACCTAGACTAACTAGTTCAGGGTCTTGAGACACTGGGGCTATTGGGCTTTCAGTAACTGAGCAGAGACCCTGCTGCCTCCAGGCTTAGGCAGGCCTGAGCTGTCTGAAAGTGATGACAAACACGGATGATAGAGAAAGCCACCTTCGTGGATGCTGAAATTACTTTACCAAGTATTTTTATACCTGTGAGTTAATCTTAACTGGTCAAGCTTTTGCTATATTTTAAAATGTATATTACATGATTCTCTGCTGATTGGACTAAGGAAGGTTAAGCCTTCATTTAAAAAAAA
>NW_022103906.1:56982838-56999653 GCF_000313985.2 Echinops telfairi | reverse complement strand
ATGATGGAGATTTTATACCTTCCCTTAGTTTTTATTAATTCTAGAGCTATTATCCCAAGAGCTATCAAAGACAGGATTGATATAGTGTTGAATGAGCATTTTAAGATTATTTTGTTTTCATACAGTTGAATAATATATCCATATTTACACTCATGCAAATGATGAAATGAAGGACAATAAGTGGAAATACATACACCATTCGAATGTGCTGTGCGAAGTTTAGCATTAGAAGACTTCTAAAACTGGATGGTTAGTGTGCTATTTATGAAGAGATTCGATTCCATTCCCACATTACTTTGTCATGTGGCATGTGCAATAAATAGCTTGGCTCATTCCTCTGGAGTCAAAGCAACTAAAATTGAATTCGTTTTTGAAAGGCAAGACAAAAAAACCCCACAAAACAAAACCACGCATATAACCACCACTCTGGTTCGGACAGTGTTTGGTAATGCTGTATGCTGTCCCCGTTTCCCTCCCCACTCCCTCTATTTCTGAAGAAGTATCCATTTTGTCTCTGGACATGACAGAATTCAGATTAGTCAAGATACCTGGAAGAATGATTTGAATAAATTAATGTTTCTAAAATCACAGGTAGTTAGGTCTGTAGGTCTTAAATGTGATAGAACTCTTCTCAAATCAAAATACAATTTCTAAAATACACAACAAAAGTAATAATTTCCTAAAGCCATAACACAGAAAAACAACATTAAGAGAAAAAAAGTCAAGTGAATTAAAGACTAAATTAAGAATCAAAAGATAATGACACAAATGGCACGGAATGACATCTGCAGTCACACTTATGAGAACTGCCGGTAGGATGCTAGCTAACGCTGCAGACTGCGAGTGCTGTGAGGGAGGATGATGAAGATGTCTGCTGACGTCAAGATTTGATCGTCTCGACAAGCCCATAGAGCGGTTCTCCTCCGCCCGGCAGGCTTGGTATGAGTGGGAACCAACGGCAGTGATTTGCTGTCATTGATTTAATGTTGGTATGAGGGACAAGTGAATTGGGAAAGAGAGAGGGGTGTTATTGAATAGGTGCTGTCCAGCAGCTGTTGGTGGTCTGAAAGGGCGGGTAGTCAAGGGTGTTGAAAGCGAACAGTGACAGCCCTCTGGGATTCTCTTGTCTCGTTCTTTTCATTTTGAGCATCTGACAAACAATCACAGAGGTGGAAAAAAGAACATTCCAGGCAGAGGCCTCCACTGGTTGAGCCCAAAGTCCTCATCCTCTGTGCTGCGGTGCCCGAGGCCCCTCCAGGAAATCTCAGGGCATCCAGGTGGTATTGTCCATGTCTGTGGGCCAGGTTGAGTCAGCGCCCGGTTTCACCACAATGTACTATCCACTTGCCCCCAATGAGTCCATTCGGACGCATCGTGACCCTGTCGGACAGGGTGGGGCTGCCTTTGTGGCTTGTTTCTGAGACGCTGACCCTTAGGGCAGTAGAAAGCCTCATCTTTCCGATGGAGCTATTGGTGATTTTTATCTGTTGACCTCGCCCAATGAGTAAACCACTATGCCACCAGGGATCCTCCAAAATGCCTTGGCTTTTCACGTGAGTTTGGATTAGTCAGAGGTAGACCACAGTCGCCAGGATACAGGGATCTTTGGGATCAGACCGTAATGCTAAGGAAACCAAACGCACTGCCATCAAGTCAATCCCTGCCACAGTCCTCGTGATGGCATCGCTCTGGGTCAGGCTGGGTCTTGGCAGTGGCTGTGAGAAAAAGCAAGCACCCTATGCAAATCCTTCTCGACCAGTACACGAGAGTGACAATGTGCAATCTAACTCCAAGCTCTAAGAAGCTCTGCGTCACTCAAGTAGCACACACAACCCGTTCGCAAGAAGTTGTGGTTCTAAAGAATAAAATTAAAAATATGGTTTCTTTTCATTTATGTGCATGATTTTGTTGCATGGCTTCTAGTTTGATGGAATGCTTAATACATAGGACTTTGGGGTATTTCTTTTGGCCAGTAACACCAGTGGGTTTCTCGTGGGTGTACATTGAAACCCACTCGGGGCAGCACTGAAGAAACACTGGGAAATCTACCTCCAATAGCCAAGGGAGCCCTAACGTGTATTCAACTCTGTAACACAGAGGGGCGAGGGTGGGGTTTGTCATGGATTGAAGTCGATTTGATGACCTCTTTACCTTTTTTTAAGAAGGGCTATAAAAATAGAAAAATTAAAGGGCATCATGAATCAATTAAATTGAGAAACCTCTGGGTTAAACAATTTCTGTGTTCTGGGACATCAATAAGATAAATGGAGAAGTGGCCTTTATTAGCTGCTTCAAGGAGCCCTGGTGGCATAATGAGTTACGTGTTGGCCTGGCAACCACAAGGCTAGCAGTTTTCATCCACCTACTGATCCTCTGGAGAAAGATGAAGCTTTCTGCCCCATAGAGAGTCACTGACTCAGAAACCCACAAGGATCGCTCTGCTCCAGCCTGTAGGAGCACTATGAGTTTACAATGGACTTGACGGCAGCGCCTTTGTTTGGAATAAGCAGAACTCAACAAAATGAGAGTGCTGAAACATGGATATCAACTGCAAACTGCTTCTAATTCCTTACATACCTACATTTTATGCTATTTCTTCTTCTTCACGCCACCCCCCGCCCCCCGCCCCCAGCTGCTCTGTCTCTTTTTGGTTAATACTATTTTTATTGACATATCTTACACATTCCAATATATCAATTCACATACAATTCTGTTGTTCATTGATGCTATTTCTTGAAGGCATTTTGGAAAGTTCTCAAATGAGTGCCGTAAGACTCGGGCTGCCAACTACAACATTGTCATTTCAAGCCCACTAATGCTCCGTGGGAGCAAGATGAGAGTTACTGCTTCTGAAAAAACTGTCGCGGAAACCCCTCTAAACAATTCTACTTTAGACAGGGTCTCTGTGAGTCCGAACAGACTCAGTGGCAGTGGGTTTGGTTAGACTGGCTTAGAGAATCCTAATGCGGCCTATCTTCAAATTCATTAATGACTTTGACCTTCTAGAGCCCGCTTTCAGAGCTGCAAGACGGGAACACACACCTAGATCATTTGCTGTCTCCCTCTCCTTTTCCCAATAGCACGGATTTGCTCAAATTGATAATGGGCATGCATTTCAGAAGAGCAGAGATACATCCTGATCCGCATATTTTTTATATGTTGATTAGAGTCTTTAGTAAGAAAAATGGACTGCACTTCCCTTGATGAGTTTATTGATGAAGCAAAGAGTTGTTTTAAGTGAATCTGTTTTGTTTTGTTTTAAATTTAGTAGTTGACTCATGGGCATTTAAGTAGTAATGCATCTGTGATTATTGACAGATGGATACTTAAGTCCAATTTTATTCATTTGACATTTAGAAAGTGATGTTTAATTTTTACATACAAAATTTTGTACATATGTACCTCTTCACCATCCCAAAGCAATATTTACATCAATATTTATATATTTTCAAAATGGTATGTTTTCATAGCAACATTGTGGTATTACTTTGGAATTTAAAATAATTATAATTACCTCTAATCCACATTTCATGCATCTATTTGGACACAATATTTTATATGACTATATGTGTAATTTCACATGTATTTAAATTCACTTATATAGGCGACCTATTTCTTTGGAAATTTGCATTCACTCAGAGTCAATCTCACTTGTAAATGAGAAGATACTTTAGAGGGTTTCATTCATATTAAAAAGCAAAGATACCACTCTGAGGAATCCGGTGCACCTGACTCAAATCATAGTATTTTCAATCACCTCATAATAGCACACAGACTAGACAATCAATACAGAAGATTATGATGTTAGCAAAAGAATATTAAGTATATCATGGACTGTCAGAGAATGAACAAATGTGGTTTGAAAGAACTACAGCCCGAATGCTCCTTAGAAGTAAGGGTGGGGAGACTTCATCTCACGTAGTTTGGATGTGTCGAGACAAGGCCTTGGAGAAGGACACCATGCTTGGTAGAGTGGACAGTCAGTGGAAAAGAGGAAGTCCCTGGAGGAGATAGAATGACACAGTGGTGGCAACAAAGGGATCAGACATGACAATGGTTGTGAGGATGGTGTAGGACTGGGTGGTATTTTGTTGTGTTGTGCACAGCAACCCTGTGAGTCCGAACCAACCAGATGACGCCCAACAAAAGTAACAACAATTCAAGAACCCTAGAGACCTTAAACGATTTTCAAATTTCTGTGTACCTACTTTACTAGTAAGGAGCCCTGCTAGCTCCATGAGTTAGACTTTGGGCCCCTACCCATCAGGTCAGTGTGGCAGTTACATAATCTGTCAACTTGAGGCAAGGGGTGGAGTCTAGCCTGTCAATCAGGTCACAGCTTGATGACCGCATTTGGAGGTGCGACAGAGATAAATAGCTCACTGGAGGTCACACCCACTCTCTCTGCCTTAACCTTTCTTGCTGTTGAGACACTCTGAGAGCTAGACAAGACATGTAGAAACCCATGCCAGAGTTGAGATGCTTCCACTGCCACTAGACCCACAAGACCTTCTACCCACTGGCATGTGATCTTCCTGCAATCAGCATCATTGCCTGTGCTGCGTGAGTCTAAAGAGGAATTATGGACTAGTATTGCACATATGGGATATGTCCAATATCAGACTTATGAATTGATCTGGACTGGGCTGGGATGTTTTCTAAATATACAATTGCTCTTTTATATAAAGCTCATTCTTATACACATGTGTGTGTATAAATTGGTTTCCTAGTCCACCAGGACTAACACAGTTGGTGAATAAAACCCACCAGCTTCTCCATGGGAGAAAAATAAGACTCTCTGTTTTCACAAAGATCTGTAGCCTCAGAACCCCATTGGAATTGAGTCAGCACTAGTGGTGTTTTTAAATTTACTATGAAAGATTGAATTATAGGAATATAAAGATTCATTATCAAAAGTGTTGTACACCAATACATTTAGCATAATCACATATGTATGCCTCTTTCCCCATAGGGTTATGATAAATATGAAAAACAGCCCTCGAGAATAATAGTTGGGAAGTTATGTCCAAGTTAAGTCTCGAGGGAGGTGTCTTAAATAATCCGTCAAGTTAACCTCTCCCATGGATATTCTGCTGGAGTGACTTGACTTAGTGGTTTCACAACCTGATACATTCTGGATTCCCCATTCTATTTGCTTTCTTAAATTTATTTTGCCTATTAACGTTTCTTCTTTTATATATAATGTCTAATTTGTGCATCTCCAATTGTCCAAAAACCTTCACTTGTTCATTTATAAGGTGCTATTTTTCTTTAACTTTTCGGCATTCCTTTTGTTTATTGGCTCAACCCAACAGCCCTATCTGCCTGTTCGACACCCTCAGGAGGCAGCCCAAATAAGCACTCTTGAAGCTCATTTAAAGGAACCTGAATGGTGTAGTGGTTTATAAGCAGCAGTTCAAACCCCACAGCCACTCCTAGGGGGATCAACAGGGCTTTTCTCCTCTTTCTACTCCCATAAAGAGTCCCAGTCTCAGAAGCTCACAGGGCAGGTCTCTCTGTCCTACAGGGTCGCTGTAAGTTGGTATTGACTCAATGGCAAATGGGGAGTGACCTAAATGTAGGGTCACCAGTGTGAACCCACGGTCCCTCTGAGGCAGAAAGATGATGCTGTTTACTGCGGTGGAAATTTACAGCCCCCGAAACCCACAGAAGCAGTTCCACTCTGTCCTATCAGCTCACTGTGAGCTGGATTCAACATGATGGCAGCGGGCTGTTATCTTCTTGAGAAGCCCATTTAGAACAGGTTTCATGAAGGGGCAACTGCAGAAGGATGACCAGTGGCTCATGTGTCTCTACACCTCAATGAGGGGTTAAAAATTGGTGTTCACCATCGGTTGGTAATCACCCCTCTGCAAACAAACCAACCTCACTATCATTGATTGGGTGCTGCCTCAGAGCGAACCTAGAAGACAAGGTAGAACTGCCCCAGCGGGTCTCGGAGACTGTAATTCTTTACGGGAATATAAAGCCCTGTCTTTCTCCCAACCATCCTTTTGAGGTGCTTTGAAATAAGAGACAGCAGAAAGGCCACCATTTGGATGTAAGAAAATATGTTAGACCCTCCTTTGTCCCCTGTCATACAGGCCTGGCTGAAACAGCTTTCTAGTGATCATTCCATATAGGGAATGATATTCTTTAATGAAGTTACGCAATGTCAAGGAGAAAGTAGTTTTACTTATTTACTTAATTCAAAATATAAGATTTACAGAGGGGGGAGTAGAAACATAAATCAATATATTTCCACTGGGGGGAAATTATGTACATAGTTTGCATTACCAAAATGCTGCAATTAATCTGTTTGCATTTCAGAGTTCATATTATTTGACTATGTGAAGATGTCCTTCTATCTGAAAAAAATATAATGCTTTTGAGTTTATGTAGGTTATGACTCTGTATTAATGAGGCTGATTTCCTGCAAAACTTTGAGACCCTACCTGTTTGCTTTGTAAATATGAAGTTTCCATGTACATTAACACAAGAACATTTGATGACTTACAAAGCTTTATTCATGCCTTATTTCCCTGACACAAGGGATTTGTAGAATGGCAATTTAAAATATTTTCCACTAGGCCAATTTGCCTTAGAAGTCAGTCATTTCTAATGAGGAATTTTAAATGTAGACATACACATACTACTTCCTAGGATTTAAAGAA
This sequence comes from Echinops telfairi, assembly GCF_000313985.2. Classification (NCBI taxonomy): domain Eukaryota; kingdom Metazoa; phylum Chordata; class Mammalia; order Afrosoricida; family Tenrecidae; genus Echinops; species Echinops telfairi. The sequence goes on along the minus strand of NW_022103906.1, from coordinate 56,992,979 downwards.
TTGATTTTGTAAGATGATTAGAGAAAAGGGGAATAAGAGTAATAACAAAATAGAAAATTATATTGTTGATGACTCTCAGACGAGAACATAAAGACAAAGAAATAAGGCAATAAATCTAAACAATACATCTAATCAGAAACTGGGAATCACACTTAGGATCAGCAGAACGTACTCCAATGATTTAGAGCCCAGGGATTTTCAGAGAGCAAAGAAGAGTTGACAACTGACAGAGGCTTCATACCTGTATTCATTTTGACCTTGGAGGGTTTGCTATTAATATCTTCAGTTTTCCTGTGGGGAAAAAGCGATGCATTAATTTGTTCACTAGCATGTGGCGCCAAATATTATGAAAGCGTGCTTTTGTTTCACTTTTAGCGCCTGGCTATGACTTCACACGTTCCCATTAGTTTTATTGTAATCATTCAATAAGGGGGGCAGATTTTATTCTATTCAAGTTGAATTTCAATTAGTATTAGTCTGATGATCATGCTACTGTTGATTTTAGGTGCTGTTGAGTTTATAGCACTTATCAAACCCATATGACAAAAGTTGAACTGCCCATAGAGTTTTTTTTGGCTGTAATCTGTATGTAGCAGATTGCCTGGTCCTTTTCCTAAGGAGCCAGTGGTTGAGTTTGAACCACCAACCTTCTCCCTTAGTAGCTGAGTGTTAATCATTTGTACCACATTCCCAAGGCTATTTCCTATTATAATAAATCCATACTTTTATTTAATAATAACCAACATAGATGAAAATGGCAAGTAAACAGATACAGAGAAATTTCAATTTTAAACATTAAATATTTCTTTCATAAGCATTTTTGACTAATAGTGTTTGTTCCCTAAACCTGAAAGAATCATTGGATATTAAATATGCTCTTTCAGAATTTTAAAAGATACTCTGGCACATTTAAATAATTGCCTTACATATGTGGATCAGCTTATTACCAGAGACTAATGTATTTAATGCATACTTTGAGAGTATGGAAAAAGAAAAGGAAATTCACCTCTATTTTTTTCTAAGACAAAGGAAATGAATAGTTACTGTAGAAAATGTTAATATCAGATAATTGTGGGTTTTCCCCCCAGTAAAGTATTTGAACTGATATCTAGCAATTTGGATCCATTTATTGGGAATAGTTGGCAGAGTGTGCTTATCCTAGAAAAATGTTTTAACATTTATTATTTTATTACACATTAGACGATTTAGCCTTTTCCCAAATGTCTTCTCTTAGCTCATTTTTAGCATTTCTTGTTTTTCCAAACCCTGAGACCAAAGAAGGAGACACGCTCAACAGTGAGGAGCGAGAGCTCGCTGAGAACGTGTATCCCAGGCTCTACTTCTCTTACCTCCAGTCTCGGCCTGTGACAGTGCTACACAAACTTCCCGACAGGACACACTCACAGCCCATGAGTTCAGCCTCTGAGTACTCTAACTTTGAGTAACTTTTGAAGACTTTATGTATAACCTGTATAAATGGGTGTGTCGGGATAGGTTTGATAGGAAAACAACTACTGATTAATTTGTCAAGTAAGAATTTTTTTATTTTTGGCCCTGCTGGGACAAATGGTTCACCCAGAGGTGTCTGGGAAGACAGGTCTAGCAATCTATTTCCAAAAGGTGACAGCTTTGAAAACTCTATGCACAAATTCTACTCTGCTCTTAGGGGGTTGCCAAGAGCTGGAGTGGATGGTAACTAGAAGGGTTTCTCAGTTTCTACAAGGAGCCCTGGTGGCACAGTGGATTACAAGTTAGGCTACAAATTACCAGGTCATCCGTTCAAAACCCCCAACAGCTCCATGGGAGAAAGATGACGTTTCTACTCCTATAAACTGTTACAGTCTTGGAAGCTTACAGGGACAGTTCTACTTTGCCTGGCAGGGTCACTAGGAGTCAAAGTTGACTTGAGGGCAGTGAGAAAGGGCACACAGGTGGCGCTTCCTGACTCCTTTGACTGTCTGCTGGGGTTCTTGCTCCTCTTCCTTTCTGACCATTTCTCTTCTCATTCAGTGTTCCCAGGTGCTCACCATTGCTTCCTTTCATTGTGATCACCACAGTTCACCTCTTATGGATGATCACTTTGAATGATCACTTTATGAATGATCACTGTGAGATTCTAATAAGAAAACCAGGGACTGCCAGCTCGGTGTAAAGATATCTCTGTTTTCTGCCAGGTGTGTGTGTGTGTGTGTGTGTGTGTGTGTGTGTGTGTGTGTGAGATTTTGAAATAAAATAGCATAAAACACACTAAAATGAAAAGAGATATAATTATGAACAAAACAAAGACTTCGTCTTTTTTGATGCCTAAATTGAAATACTAACCTTGGCACCCTATAGATACTAACTAGGTGTGTAAACCTACAGAGGGACTAAAAATCACAGCACCGCTTCTCACTCCAGTTTACTTCATAGAGCTATAAATGGAAGCCAAGACAGACAATTTCTGGCAGACTTCGTTTAGTGTCTTCTGTGGGTTTTTTCCCCTCAGGACCAAGATTCCAGTATGGGAGGAGGGCAGCGATCCTGCCTGGAGCGGCCATGGCCAGCAACGCAAGGAGCTGCCATTAGGTTTCAGTGAACTTTAAAGAAACAGTTTATAGGTCAATGGACTTTTAAAAATGATTGGAGGAAACTATATTATGACTATATAGTTCACACCTGGACCAATAGGGAATGTCATGATAAAGAGGACAAAATTGAAGTTGTCAAGGATTTAATGTTGCTTGGATCCACAGTCAATGTTCATGGAAGCAGCAGTCAAGGGATCAAACAATGCATTGCTTTGGGTAAATCTACTGAAGAAGACCTGTTAAAGTACTGAAAAGAAAGGGTGTTACTTTGAAGACTAAGGTGTGCCTGACTCAAGCCTTGCTGAAAGTGAGGAGAACTTGATGTACTTGCTGATGAAGACCTAGACCAAGGTTGCAGCCTTCAGTACAGATTACAACTCAGTGTAATGAAGACCCAAATCCTCACAACTTGACGAATAGGTAACATCATGATGTGGAGAAAAGGTTGAAATTGTCAAGGATTTTGTCTGGCTTGCAGTTTCCATCAATGCTCCTGGTAGCAGCAGTCACGAGATTCAAAGACACCTTACATTGGGTAAGTTTGCTGCATAAGGCCCTTTAAAGTGTTGAAAAGCAAGAACGCTACTTTGAGGACTCAGATGTGCCTAACTCAAGCCGTGGTGTTTTCAGTGGCCTCATAGGCACATGAAAGTTGGACAATGAACAAGGAAGACTCAAGAAAAAGTTCACATATTTCAACGACGGTGTTGGAGAAGACTATGGAAGGTACCATGGCCTGACAAGAAGGCAAATCAACACATCTGTCTTGGAAGAAGTATAAAACGAAAACCATGGCAAGGAAGACCGTTGACAAGAGAGACTGTAGCTTTAACAATGGGCTCATTAAAAACAAACAAACAAAAAAACCCCAATGGGCTCAAACATCAAAACAAGTGTGAGACTGGTGCAGGACCTGGCTGTGCTTTGTTCTGTTGTACTAGGAGGCGCTATGGGCCGGAATTGACTTGAGGGCACCCAACAGCAATATATTATGACTAATTTTGCCTCATATTGTAAATAAACAGCTATTTTGCTTTTTTGGGTTTTTTCCTAGAATACACAGAGAAATGTAACACATTTGTAAGAAAGGGTACTTGGTAGCCTTACTCCTACCTGTACTGAAGAGACTCAAAGAAGTCAAAGAAGAAGGTAGTGGTCAGTCCAGTGGCCTTGAGAAAGCTCCTTCAAACATATTTATTTTAATCTCTCAGTAGCAAAACTCCTCATATGTTAACCTTAAATGGAGAAACACAAATGGAAAAGAAAAGCCTCAGGGGATGTGTGCGGCCAAGGCTGGGGCAACTTCTAAAACAAGAAGGGATAAACAGTCTCCAGAAAATTAGGACCGGACGGACATTTCTCAAACTGTGTTTCAGTACTCCCTGCAAAACCAGGCACTGTGTTACGTTGAAAACGGCCTTATAAGTTTCGAAACAGAACAGTAGAGATAGTACCTGAAAATCACTGAATAATAAAGAAGCCAAGCACCTTAGAAAGAAGGCTAATTCTCAGTACCTAAAACCAAGCATATAATGTAATAATATTTGTAAGCCAAGCTAGAGAACCATTTATTGTTTGAACTGGGCTACCGAGATGTACAAACACCTGCCGTTCAAAGAGTCAAAGAGGGTTCATGAAAACAAAGAAGGGCGCCCCAGACCCTGGAGCGGTTCATCTCGCAGTGTTGGATCCTGTTACATAGACATGTCATTGGCGAGCTTGTTTTTTTAACTCACATTGTTTTAGATGTCAGCATGTGAAACGACTAACTTCCTCCTCAGGCAGGACATTGCCCAGGTTGTTAAAAGAAGACCCCCGTGACCGAGCTCCCAGGAAGAACCTGAAGGGAAGAGCGCTTCTCAGGTGACTAATGAAAAGGCGGAGTTCCATTTCTCTGACTTGTCCAGATCCATGAACAAATCCACCCCTGAAAACCCGCTTTAGACCATTTTGAAGGCAGTGAAACGGATCCCTTTTGTTCTGTTCTGAATCTGAAGGAAAGCGCCGTTGATTGTGCTTGCCGAACAAGTGCAGCTTATTGTGGAAAGCATCAAATTCCCAGAGTGTTTGTGTGCCACTACAGGAGACAGGATTGCAAGCCTCCTCTTACATTGGAATGGAATCGGAACTCAGCCTATGAAAACTGACAATAAAATACCTGGAAGCTCAGCAGACCAGCCAAAGAGCAAAGACTTTTGTGAATTAAGGCATCGGAACGATTTTCAGCAAGAGGTGGGAAGCTCTGTTTACTAAAGCTCAGTTAAAAATCGAAGATAGCAAGACCAGTCCCACACATGCCTGGCCTCTGGTTGTGCTGCTTGCTTGAACAATCAAATGTCCACCGCAAAAGAGTGGAGGCCGACTCTGTGTAATCATTTTATTTTTTTGAGACATGAATATATCAGAACTAGGGCTATTCATACAAATAGGGTTAATTTTGCCTTATAATATAAGGAGTTGGCTACAGCAGTTTCCATGGAATAATTGGATATGTGATATCTTGCTAGAGCAATTTTGAAGTTGATCTACTCATAGTTCATATATTACTAAGAATTCTGTACATCCCTGTGGAAATTCAGTGTTCAGGAATGACAGCACATGTACACAGGTGTGGGCCAGAATACATGTAACATCACCTCCAGGGCTAGGGAGAAATAATTGCCACAGGTTATGAGGGAATAAAAGAATATGAGGCTATCGATTATTTTTTATATGAAGGTAGTAAGTGTTTTAATGAGCCCAAATTTCCTATGAACTGAAAACTTGAAAAAGAGCACTGCATATTTTTCAAGGATACCAACACTTTCCCTTATTTTGGGGATTCTATGATGCAAAAATACTTATCGATTTTCTCTAGACTATACTAGTTAGAAAAGTCAGGTAGCTGATTACCTGGCTTCTGTTTCTAATATATTCCAAAACCTCCAAGTGAGTGAGTCATTCTTTTATTTAGCTATAATGAAAAGCAAATTTCTTTCCCTAATCAATGGTCTTGTGACGTCATATTGTTCCAGTGTCCTACTCTCATGGTGTCTCAATTTTACATAGTGATCCTTAGGATGACTCAGCACCTACATCAAAGGATTTGCACAAACATCTTCTTTCTAAGAGAAAGTCATTTGCTCAACTTAATAGTACTAAAAAAAATTATTGGCTGATACATCCAAATCAAAAGCCAAATGGATTCCTAATAAAAATAAACCCAATCTGATGAGGGAGGCACATTACCAAAGAGCAGTCAGAGGATTCATGAGAATATAGGCAGATAAAATTTAAGTGGGGACTAAAGAATGTTAGTAAGATAGATTATGGGGTTAGGTTGACCTGGATTTAAATCCCAATCTTTGTTTTGGTGATGCTGTGGGTTAGGTGTCAAACTATTAACTTCCAGGTCAGTGGTTCCAGTCCCAGCCCACCAGTCGCTCTGCTGGGGGGAGATGAGGGCATCTATCTGCTCCTGTGAAGATTTACAGCCTTGGAAACCCTGCTTGGTGTTACTATGAGTCAGAATTGAATCGAAGGCAGGGGGCAAACAATGTGTAACATCTTCTTCTTTTCCTCTTAGGCTTCCTTCTGTTCCCTTTACTCTTTCTATTTCTCTATCTTTCTCTTCCTTCATCACGGCAGCAGCAGCAGGAAGCCCGTCACTCCCCTCTCCTGACAGCAAACCATCCCCAATCCAACCATTCTCACCCATATCTATTCCAAATCTTTTTTTAATGGAATATAATATTTTATTACATCCTTGAAAATTTTAAATCTTTGAGGTAATTTTACTTTTGATTGGGGCCTGATAAAATCTAGACTTCTCTGAGGGCATTATCTTGTTGTTCAGAGATGCGCGAGGAATAAATAGAAATAGTTAATAGATTATTAGGCTGGTTTGTCTGGATTCTCCCACCTCCCAATGATCCTATTATCAATTTAACAACATATTGGGATGAAAAAATGAAATGTACTTTCAAGTGGCCTTTCTTTCTTAGACAAGTCCTTCCTTTAATTGAGTTTTTTTTTCTTTGCTCACATTACTGTGAACAAGAGGAGACAGACCTAATGAAAAAGTGACATCAAACACTTGTCTCCGAGCCCAGCTATTTTTAAAATATTGCTTCAAAAGTTAAGAGAGAGTGACATTTAAGGCTTGCGATGATTAGTCTTTTCTAAGGGCTTTCCAATCACCTTTGACAGCTTACAGCTCAAAGAAAAGGAGATGGCTGTAAAATGTCACACAAAGAATGGCGTGACAGATTGCATGGGATGACATCCTGACAGCAGCCATTTCTGCCCAGTTCACCAAGTTCAGGTGTCTTTCCTTGACTCTGCAGCTGTCCAGGGGGAACAGGCATCTCTATTTGAGAGCTAACCCTGGGTATATTGGGAAAGAACCACAGTTTGCTATTGGTGCTTGGTTAAATTTCCCCTTTGATTTTCTTTTTAATGCACAGGTATCATATTTAGATATTAATATCACTGCAATTGATACAACAATCAATTTCATAAGAATAATTTAGGTTTTCTTATGGGGGAAAGATGGGGCCTTCTATTCCACTAAAGAGTTACAGTCTCGGAAAAACACCGGGGCAGTTCGACCCTGACTTATAGGGTCACGATGAGGCAGCATCAACTTGACAGCAGTGAGTTTGGTGATGGGTGAGTTTAGGTTTTTCAGTTTCTGGATGGTGCAAATGTGTACTGTGTTCAGTGGCTAACCCAGAGTCCAACGTTGTAGTCCCCCCAGGTGCCTGGGAAGAAAGGCCTGGTGATCCACTAGAAAACAAAACACAAGAAAGCACATCTCACCAACACTGTAGACACACCCTGCTGTCACGCACAGGGAGTCCTCATGAGGTGGGGGTTGGGGCTTACTGTTGGCAACTGGGGTTTTAGTTTAGTTTCGCATTGATGGAAGCAAACCTCAAATGTTCCGGTAGGAATCATGGAACTGCATTTCATATTTTGTTTCGTTGAGTTCCGGCTTCTGAAAAGGGCCTTCACTTGAGATAAAGTATTTGAGACAAAGCGAAAAGACTGATCTAAGATTCAGGAGTTACAAACTGAGCCACACAAGCGGCTTACTTTCCAGTCCCTTCGCCAAGAACAGGCATCTGGCTCTGAAAACAAAATGTCATTTGAAATCAGGATAATTCCCCGCAAAACATTACAGTATGGTGATTAACTGCTGAGTCACCCAGTCAGGACTCAGGGAGAGGAAAAGAACGATCAGGAGAAAGTGTGGTCGAAGCGACGCTGGCAGATGGGAAACAAGGGCTGGGTATTGAGGACCAGTTGCGCTCCTCCAAGGCTCGTCGACGAATCACAGTTTCTCCTGCCAAGGATTCCTTTTGCCTAACTACGTCCCAGTCCAAATGGAAAGTATGATTTAAGTCTTCTATGGCTAGGCCAGTAGCTATTGCTACTTTCCTCTGTCATTCTCAGAATTTTAAGAGAATAAGTATGTTTATTTTTAACGTGTTTCCATGGCTATGTAATTTCGTGAAATGACCACAGTTATTGTTGATGGGCTTATTGTTGATGGGCTATTAGAGAAGAAGCCACATCTTCCCTCTGATTAAACACACCTACTTCCAGAACACCTGACATATTTTTTATGTCACTAAGCAATGTCAAAAGCGGTTGCATACTGCCAGTGTTTCGATGTGGGTGTATCCATCACATGTGAAATGGTAAAACCAACTTGTGTTATGAAATTTAGTTTCTTTGGGTGGTGGTGGTGGTAGACATTTGCTCCCATTTTGGGCTTAGAGTCTTCAAATTTAAATAATGCTTCCCTTACAAAATTTAAGGAAAATGAAAATGTATCTTACATCTTACCTTGAGGTCCCTTTGAAGGTAAGCAAGCTAATTTTGGGATATCCCAAGGAAAAATGCTGTTTCTGATAAAATTTTGAATATAATTGAAGCTTTTAAATCATTGTTGAGCTGTGAACAGTTGATTATATCTTTTTCTTGGATCTAATGAAAATAGGCAGTAATGACAGATGTCTTCTATTTCATGGTTAAAAGTTACTTCCATCTGATATGTACATGGCTCAAGAGGCTGTGGTACAAAGGGTACAAGTGTATACTGCATGGCTTGAAATCAGGAAAGGTGTGTATCATAGTTATATCCTCTCACCAAACTTATTCAATCTGCATGCTGAGCAAATAATCAGAGAAACTAGATTATATGAAGAAGAATGAGGACTCACCATAGGAAGAAGGTGTATGAACAACCTGTCATATGCAGATGACACAACCTTGCTCGCTGAAAATGAGGAGGACTTGAAGCACTTGCTGATGACAATCAAGGTTGGAGCCTTTCGTATGGATTACAACTCAAGGTAAAGATGACCCATCGAGTAACATCATGATAAGTGGAGTAAAGATTGAAATTGTCAGAGATTTTGTCTGACTTGGGTTCTCCATCAATGCTCATGATAGCAGCAGCCAAGAGATCAAAAGACACATTTCATTGGGCAAGGCCCTTTAAAGTGTTGAAAAGCAAGAATGTTGCTTTGAGGACTAAGATATGCCTCACCCAAGCCATGGCCTTTTCAATGGCCTCATATGCATGTGAATGTTGGACATTGAACAAGGAAGACAGAGGGAGGGGAAATCAATGCATCTGAACTATGTTGGCAAGTAATATTGGAAGTACCACGACTGACAAAAGAACCAATACATCTGTCTTGGAAGAAGTACCACAAGAATGCTCCTTAGAAGCAAGGATGGCAGGACTTGTCGCCCCTCCTTGTGCCGTGTTGTCAGGAGAGCCCAGACCCTGAAGAAGGACATCGTGTTTGGGAGAGTAGAGGAGCAGTGACTAAAAGGAAAGCCCTTGATGAGATGGATTGACCTAGTGGCTGCAACGATCGGCTCAGGCCTAGGACTACCTGCGTGCATGGTGCAGGACTGGCTGTTGTTTGCACACAGGATCGCTATGAATTGGACCAACTTGATGGCCTAACAACAACAACAACATAACTGATATCAGAAACATAATATTATTATTATCTGGACTGCAAAGAATAACTTTAAATTTCTGATTTCAGATGTAAATAACTTTTAATCATGAAATATCTTTGCGGTATAAGAGAGCTGCACTGTCAGCTGAGCAAGGAATACGCTACAGGCTCCACGACTCCTAGATGAAAGAAAGGTAAAAGCGCTAGCTGGGTCCTCGGTGAAGGAAAACGAATTTTCAGCAGTCTTCAGGGAGGTGTCCCTTGAGAGAAGTCTTTCTTCTAGAGTGATACACAGTCTTGTCCTAGCTGCATGTCTTTAACATCTTTATGTTGAGGAGAGAGAAGGTGTCATACACATAAGAGGAAAGAGAGATTGTCTTGGGAGGCTGAATTAAACATTGATGGGGATAAACATGAAGCCCTGTAATTTGGTCAAAACGAATCATTTCATGACGAGGTTGAGGTGGCTGACTTCTCAAGATGAATTGAGTCTGGGGGCTTTAGTGGACTTTCAGCTCAGAGTGATAAGGTCAATGTACACATGAAGAGTGGTTACAAGGAAGATCTGTAGCCACCTGTTGAGGGCAGGTGCCTCGCTCAGAGTAC
>NW_022103906.1:56973536-56981951 GCF_000313985.2 Echinops telfairi | reverse complement strand
GATGGGTTTTTAACAATTTGGCTAACAGATGTAAAGGAGCTCACCCTAGAAGCAAAAGCTTTAAAACTTCTCAATTACACAACAACATGGGGCTTGCTATCGACTGCCTTTTTCTTCAGCAAAATGCCAACATAAATGACCTCACTTCTAGTTCATACCCTCTCACATGGTCCCAACATTCTTTCATTTTTATACCTAATATAGTCCTTCATACCCTGGCACTATTTAAAGGAAAAACTTTCACTCAACTCACCAAAAATAGGCAAGGAAAACAAAAAAAAAACTTACACAGAAATTGCACATTGGATAAGAGTGAAGGGTATTCTAACAAAGGTCTGAACGATCAGTAACATACTTAGTTAACATGGTGGTTAAATTGTAAATGGCTGGAGAATGCATTAAGATGGTTACTGGGCAGATGTTAACATGCAAGGCCAATGGTATTTAATGTGTCAGGCTGCTCCATGTTGCCTCCTTCATTCTTAGCCTGAACAAATTCCCAATTTTCTTAGTTTAGTTTAGGACCTTTGGAGGCCTCTAAAAAATGGGGAAGATTTAATCTTGACTTTCTAATTGCCGGTGGACATGAACTCTTTCAGGTACGCTGGCTTCCCCTCGAGAGTACCATGATACAGAGGTATGTGGCCAGAAAGCATCGTGAAGACCCAGGTAGGGATAGGGATTCTTGCTCACATGGACTCTACCTCACAAGAAGCAAGGCTGGTCTATTTCAGATTTACCAGTATCTGCCTGGACATCTCTAAGAACACATCGGATATTCGTTGACTTGGATACCACTTCTCCATTTTAATAGAAAATAAAAGCATTAATTTTTTTATGTTGCAATGTTTGGTAGTGGAAATTTAGAAACTCTATGTGACCATGTGCAGTTAAATGGATTCACTGACAAATCTATTTGAGGACAGGGACCAGTTATACATAATGTACCAACACCATCACCAATTACTCTCCAGTTGATTTGAACTCATGCGGACACCAAGCAATTTAGCGTATTCAATGTATTAGAGATTTTAATGCTGGTTTTCGGGAAATTGATCTCCAGGCCTCTTCTGAGGAACCTCTGGGTGAACTTAGACCTTTCAGTTTGCAGTAGAGAGCATTAGTCATTTGCGCTGCCCATGGACCCCATATAGTGCACAGAAAAACATTTCAATAGGCACTCATGCCTGGACTGTTGGTCATCCACCCTTCTTGCGTCAGAGTCTAGTCAAAAAATAAAGCTCATTGTGGGAAGGAGTAAGAGCCAAAGGGTTATAACTTTGTTGTGGGAGTGATAACTTCTTCAACAGATAGTAAATGACAGAGTGAGACTTCAGCAATCCACATTGCAGGATATGTTTTCAGATATTCTCTTAAGATTGTATCCTATCATTTGCTGTGCAGAACTGAGCCTTGTATATGGATGTGTACCTGGACAAATCACTTCACTCACACGCGTTTACATTTTGTAATGTCTAAAATGAAAGGCTGTGTCAAAGTACAAAAGGTCATCAGGTCTTTTATGGTCTAAAATTTGTGCATTCCAGCAAGATCAACAAATACTTTTTGAACTTTTATGTGGAAGCCCTGATTCTTATTAACGGGACTGTGCATCAGACCCAGAAGAACCGGCCTGGAGGCCAGTGTGTTGATGGCTTGTTCACACACCAAGCGTAGCAGAATGACCCTTTCACAGGGCTGAGTTTCTGATCCCACCAGGATGAGATGGGCAGTGTGCTGACACCATAAGGTGCTCATTCAAGGCAGTCCCTTGATTTCCTGCCTAGTTTACTTAATTTCTAGAAAACATTTTATTCAACTGCTGAGCGCCACTATGTCTTCCCATATTTGAGATCCATTTTTGCTGCAAATAAGGCCCATTTTATAAATCAAGGCCCACTTATTCATGAAGACGATTGGAGTAAGAACCATCGTCACTCAATCCGTCATCACCATCTTTGAATGTTTTCTTTCCTCAAGGGTAATGTGATGGCAGGGACATTGGGGGCTGATTTATTTCCTCCTAGAATTTCAGTAGTGAAGGCTTTCGAAACAGAGGAACCACAAACGCAGTTTTGCATTCCGAGTGCTACATATTTTTACATGTCATATTTTAAAGGCTACTGACCTTCATTATATAAAAAAAAAAGAAGCTGTTTTCTTGAAGTAACCCAAAGGTTAAAAATGTAGGCACACCGTGTTCTAGACTACTATTTTAATTACATTTTCTTACTGTTGGAATTAATCCTGTCATCATATGCTAAATTGCAGTAGTATGAGCATGTGGTGGAATTTCAAGTTATTGCTGTTTTTTTTAAAATGTGGCTGGTTGAAGATAAATGCTTTGAAACACTGTGGTATCAGGCTCACAAACAAATGTCAAGGTTTTATGATCCACAAAAATGATTTCATCCTGTTCTCTTAGAAGTCCTGGAATTAGCCTAGTTACTTCACTGGAACTGTGGCTTCAGAGAGTTGATTGAATGTAAGGCTAATGTGAGACACATTTAACTTTAAATGAATTAAAGATAATTAAATTTATATTTAAATTAATTAAAAATCATTGATTGAGAAAGACTTAAGTAGAACTATACATTAGGAGATGTATCTGAAAAAAGTACATTTTGCTTCAAAAATGTAAACAGACTTTGGGATGATGCCAAGTTTTGATGCTTCAGGAATTTTATATTTATGTAATATTATATTACATAAGAATAAATGTACATGAATATATACAAGCAGCCATTTAGCTGAGAAGCAACAAAGCCCACATGGAAGAAGCACACCAGTCTTTGTGATCATGAGGTGCCAATCGGCTCGGGTATTCGGCATCAAAGACCAAAAAAAAAAAAAATCATATCAGTGTGAATGAGGGAAAACACAGACTGGAGGCCCACATCCCACGTAGACAACTGGACATTCTCCTACCGAAGGGTCACAAGGAAGAGGCTAGCCAGTCAGGCTGTAGTATAACACCGATGAAACATAGAACTTTCCTCTAGTTCTTTAATGCTCCCCTCCCACTATCATGACCCCAATTCTACCTTAGAAATCCAACTAGACCACAGCATGCTCACAGAAAAGTGGGTGAAGGGAGACAGCAGTCAGCGTCAGACATGAAAAAAATTGATAAATTATCAAGGGTTCATGAGGGAGGGAGGGTGGAGGAGGGGGAAAATTAGCTGATACCAGGGCTCAAGTAGAAAGAAAATGTTTTGAAAATGATGATGGCAACATATGTACAAATGTGCTTGACACAATGGATGCATGTATGGATTGTGGTAAGATCCCCCAATAAAATGTTAAAAAAAAAAGAATAAATGTACACATGACATAAATTAGCATGTACAAGATGCTTCCCAAAAGGCTAAGCAATGGTGCTAAACATGTTCACAGACGTAAGTAGTAGAGTCCAGCTTCAGAACCCAGGCAGTTTGGGTTCAGAATTTGTGTTCTTAAATACAGCACAATAATGACTTTCTTAAATCTAAGAACCCGAATGACTATCGCACTTCATAATGTGTAACTTGGTTATTGGTCAGCATTTGAGTATAACCCTGCCACCATTTGGAGGGATCAATGCATGGTACACCCTTCAATAAGCAATACTGAAAATGCTCATATATGTAACAGCTCTTCTAATGCTAGTTTATGTAATATATAAACTTTCTCCACTTATTTTTGCATAGGCACAGCACTCTCTTCAGTTTGTTCCCATATGCTGACTAGAGCTTTGAACGTGAAGGTGCCCCTGACCGTCAGAGGCCCTCTCTGCTTTCCTCACAGGCCTCTTTGGGCTCCTCATTTCCGAGAGCCACCCAGAAAGTGCTGGAAGCCCTCTTCACGCCCTTCTAAAGACCCTGGCTCCACATGTGCTCTGCTGCTGAAAGCCCAATGTGGGGCCGGGCTGACCCTCCCCAGTTAGATGTCAAGTTTAAGGCAGAGACCATCTAGAATCTCATTCCCCAGAAGGAGGAGTTGGGTCTTGAAAAAGAACATCAAAGTGAATTAATTAGTAAATAACTCACAAAAAGGAGAGCGTACATCTCTCATTTAGTTTATATATATATATATATATATGTCTATTACTTAGATAATAACTCATAATAAATGAACTTGATCAAGGGATTTTTGTCCTAGCTATGTGCAAAATACAAAGACAAGAAGCATGCATAAGGCTTCTTCCTTTTCTTTTTTACTTTGCAAGGACCAAAGCCACTATCACTTTCTGTGGCTCCATTAATTTTTGTCCCCCCTAATTCTGAATGTTTAGACTCTGAAAAAGACAGAGATGGATGAGTCAGATTTTAGTTATAATAGTTACAGGAATACTCAGAAATGAAATCATTTAATTCAGCTGAAAGAACCTTATAAAAAGTAAATGACTTCATATATATTTGGCAAAATGCTAATTGGCTATTTTGAGTTTTTCCTGGAATTATCTCACCCGTTCTTCCCACTCTTCATTATGCTTGCTCCCATCTCAACTCCCTTCCCCTGGGTGTGTTCCTAGTCATTCTAATGTAATAGGAAAGAAAAAACAAATGGTTTTGTTAACTTCCTAACCATTAAGACAAAGAGAATGGGGTCCCACCAAAGTAACACCAACAATGTACAAGTATATCTGTATAAGGTACAAATACTATGCACTCAAGGCAGCTTTGAAAGTCAATGATCTTTTCAAATCTAAGGTTATTACTTACAAACTTTAGATCAATTCATTTGTGTATGCCTCCTTCCTTGCAGATGTTCAATCTACATCAATACTTCAAATATTCAGAGAGAGCTTCAAAAAGTTCATGAAAAATGTAATTAAACAACAATAAATTTCCCAGAAACTTTTTGAAGTATCCTCTTCTGAGCCAGAGATGATTACACAAAAGTATTGAATCCCCAGTTTTTCTTTGTCAGAGATTTCAGGTCAGTTTTTATGAATCGAGGAGCACTTCAACTTGCTCTTTTATAAACAATTCCACAATAAAGGAACTTCCATTTTGATGAAACTAAATAATGAATTTAAGAATAAGATTATAATATTGGAGTAGGGATTATTACTCATCACTTGATTCTCTCATTTTCCAAGTGTTTTATAATGTCTTCTTGCTACTTTTTAAATGAGATCAAAATTAACATGCAATACCCTGCTGGTGGGACCGTAAAACGGTGCAACCACTGTGGAAAGTGGTGTGGCACTTCCTCGAATGGCTGAGAAGAGAAAGACCACGAGACCCAGCAATCCCTCTGCTTGATGTGTGTCCCAGAGAAGTCAGAGCTGCGGCACAACCAGATGTAGGCCAACCTGTGTTCATCACAGCAGGGTCCACAGTGGCAAACAGAAACAAGCCAAAGCTCATGAGGGAAAGAACATACAAAGAAACTTTAACACATATCATGGGGCATTACTCAATGTTAAAGAATAGCGATGAATCTGAGAAAAACCTCATGACATGAATGAACTTGGAGGGCATTATTCTGATTAGAATTAGTAGAAAAGGACAAATATTCTGAGACGGCTATTGTAAAAAGGCAACAATAGGTTTTCACACTAAAATAAACCTAGTTTGATGGCTACTAGGGGTGAAAGCCAAATGAGGGAGGGGAAATCAAGGCTACAGGATAGAGAAATGTTAACTTGGGTGAAGAGAAAGGGAATATACAATAAGAAAGGGGTTCAGTGTTCTAATGGACCACACAAACTCAGTTTCCATAACTTTGAGCACAGACTTATATGGCTCTGGACAGAATGGGAGGTAACTACGGAACAAAACTCAAACTAATACATGGGACCAGGCTTACTGGTAAAATCACGATAGGTGGGGCCCCAAGACTTTAGTCACTAGTCAGTTCTAGAACTGAACTTAACTTTGCATTATAATAATCAACAATGATTAAGGTGAAAAGGGTGGCATTTTTCCAAGGACAAAATTAAGAGGATTAAGTAAGAGATCAAAAAAGTAACCCCCAAAGCCCAAGACTCCCACTCCTTGCCATCAAGTCGATCTGACTCACAGCAACCCTACAGGCAGCTACATAGGTAGAGCTGCCCCTGTGGGTTTCAAAGACCGTAACTTTCTTTAACAAGAGTAGAAAGCCTTGCCTTTCTCTTGAGGAGTGACTGATGGTTTCAAACTGCTGACCTCATGTTTAACTACCCTAGGAAACAGGAACCACAGGGAAGAGGTGGGATAAATGACTGTACATGGAAGGGATTGCAATGGATGAGTTGAAACAAAATGTGCATGAATTGTTGAATGTAAAACAGATGATCTGCTCTATAAACTTACTCCTAATCCACAATAAAAAGTTAAAAAAGAAGCACGTGAGTAAATTTAAGCATGTCCGTGTTTATAGGATTTACTCAAAACCAAATTCACTGCTGTTGAGAGTCTCTCTGCAGAACAGGGTAGGAGTATCTCACTGTTAAGTGGCAGAAAAATCTGTTTGTAGCTTCACCAGTAGTGTACTAGACACACCACTCATCTGACAGGGAATCATAGATTCTTGTACATTGTTGGTGTTACTGGCACTTTACTGAACTTTTTATATGAATTGCCTTTCTAGTTATATTATAAGCACCTTGAGAGGAGACTCCATGTTTCTGGCTCAATTTGCTCATCTGTAGAGGACTAGACCCCTACTTGTATTAACTCCAACATTCTGTGATTCTTGTTGCCCACACCCAAAGTCCACAGAAATACATTAGTGTTGCTCTCACATAACTTCCCTCAACTGTGATATTGTGAATCTTAAACTAGAAGATCCCTTAGTCTTTAGGGCTGCTGCTTTTCCATGTATCTTTGTTTCTGGTCTTGGGAACTACAGTAGCATTATGTAGTGCCTCAAATGTGTGAAGTGTTCAAGTTTATTACTTATGGAACTTTTTAATAGACAAGAGGGGTTTTTCTCCTCTTTTGCTTACTGAGTGTGTCTGAATTGTTATATGTTATATTAGGTCAAAACTTACTCCAAAAATCTGAAAGTGGATTAAATATGCTTTCCTTTACATTCTTTCCTGCATACTACCTGCATTAGGATTATGGTGCCTGGATATGCCAGAGCTGGAGAGAGAGAGAGAGAGAGAGAGAGAGAGAAGAGAAGAGAAGAGAAGAGAAGAGAAGAGAAGAGGGGAGAGGGGAGAGGGGAGAGGGGAGAGGGGAGAAGGGAGGAGACAGGAGACAGGAGAGAGACTATGAATGAGCTTTGCTATGTGAAGTACATAGTTGTTTCCATGCTGTCGATGTTCCATCTTACCAATTACAGAACTTGAGTCATGACAGCTGCTAATGGTGAAAGTGAGCTCAGGGGAACCTGTGGCCCACACTATGCTGGAAGAAAGGGGTGCAGTGTAGATGTGGGGAGAACATGTTGCTCCATGGATGTTAGAGAAATCAACCTTTTTGGATATATGAGTGGGTACTCCCCTCAAACCAGAAAAAGCCCCACTGGGTGGAGCTTTCGTAGTACATATTTCCCCCACTAGGCATGCATAGAGCAACTTGCTCTGAGTTAGTGCATCCAGTGACATCACCTGGGAAGGTTCTCTCTGGTCACAGTGAATTTTTTCCTAAAAGCAATTTCACTCGAATCTTGGTTTTTGTGATGGCTGATTTAGGAGAATAGCATGTGGCTGTGAAATTTTGTTTTCTGCTTGGGGAAAAAAGCTGCAGAAACTGTTGTGATGTTGAACACAGCTTACAAGGGCAGCGCTATGGGGAAAACTCAAGCTGTGTTTCACAAATGGTCAAATGTCCATTGATGTCAAGCTTCATTCTGGATGTCTGTCAACTTGCCTAATGGATGAAATGTTGACAAAATGCATGCATTTTTCCCTCCCTCCCTCATTAACCCTTGATAATATATAAATAATTATTATTTTTCATGTGTTATACTGACTGACGTCTCCTTTCACCCACTTTTCTGTTGTCTGTCCCCCTGGGAGGAGGTTATATGTAGATCATTCTGATCGGTTCCCCCTTTCTCCCCCTACCTTCCCCTTCCCCTCCTGGTATTGCTACTTGAATGAACTATTTTAATAGCATGATGATTGGCCTTCACCACTTACATCCTTGCTTTCTATCGTTAACAAAGCAGTCAGTGTGACGTTTCTAAGGTGGAGGCGAAACCAACCACTCGTTCTCGTGTCATTCTCCCTGAACTATCATGGTTTATTCGGTACTGGGCCGTGGATATCTGTCTGTCACAGGCTCACTAGCATCCTCATGGCTCCTGAACAAGCCCAGCCCAGCATCTCTCCCAGAGTTGTTGCCTCTGCATGTAGCACTCTGCCGTCTCTCCTTTAATCCTTTAGTCAATGCTAAAGTGCCATCTCATAAGAAAAATCTTTCCTGACCACATAAAAAGCCTTCCTCCATATTTCCTTTGAACATTTTTCCCTGAGTGCTTTCCACTACTGCT